>NC_065579.1:5646404-5928904 GCF_024542745.1 Macaca thibetana thibetana | reverse complement strand
TTGAATCATATTTGGGGTCTTGTTTTCTTGGGGAAAAGTTGACTGACATCAAAGCTAAAACTCCAGTACACTGCTCAGCCCTTAGCACCTTCTTGACCACAAAGGACCATTTAAGAAGTAGGATTTCCTCAGGTTCCTGCAAGAATTTAACCTTTGCTCTTAACAACTTTCAAATAAAATACCCATGTAATTGGAGGGACAGGAGCACACGTCTACCTAAATCAGACATGGGCCTTATGGTAGCCTTATGTCTACCTTAGATTTGCCCAGGGTAACAACGCAATGCATTCAACTTCCTGAGAAAGAACACACCAGTGATAGTTGGTTCTAGAACTGCAGAGTGCTGCGAGGAAAACAAGTTGTGTAGGCAGTGGAGCTGTGACTATAATAAACTCTGCACTTCCTGTCACACTAACCATCTTCGCCTCTCCCAGGGTTCAACACAGCCCGTCTCCTGCCATTCTGGTATCATTCTCAGATTCTTTTGCCCAGATGGCAAGTTCTGCATGATAATCACAAAGCCCTTGCTGAGTGAAACCACTCTCAGGAGAAGGAACATGTTCTCTTTCCTTTCAACCACTGTGATCTGTCTACAGTGTTTTCGCGTTCTCATCCCAAGACATGAGGTTTTCGGCAAAGTTGACTGAGACAACAAGCCTCCGTTTCACTGGGAAATTGTAGATTCCCCAGCGAATTCATGGCAGATCCCCAGAATATACACTTTTCTAGTTTTGTTTGGGAGCAAGCAAGAAAAGTAGGAAGAATGTATTTTAAATCCATATAAAAGAGCTAGATGTAGCAGCCCCAGCAACAAAGCAGAAGCCACGAAAACTGGACTGAGAGGGAAGGTTGTTTTGTAAGGAGATGATGATCATCAACTAAAAGAAATGTAAGCTTTCCGTATTAAAACTGTTTCAGTGGTTTTGTTCTATAATAAATGACATGCAAACATGCAGCATGGGTCTATATGCCCACTTAAAACTCAATATAGGGAAGACAGGGGAATATAAGGCTCAAGTATCAGGTCTCTGAGAATCAACTCTGAAACAAATGTCACATAAGTGCCTTGACACCCCCAAGCAGAGTGCATATGCTCTGCAACCAGCAAGCACAGGCTACAGACGCTTTCCGAACCTCCCCTCTGCAGCTCAGTCACCCCTTTACAATGCTCCCATGGCCCTGTGTTTGCAGTAAGAACACCAGTCCTGCCGCATGTCAGATCATCTCCTACTACATTCTGAGCTCACTGCATTTGTTGCAGGGACTTTGACTTTCCACGTCTTTATGATTTTTCTCCCATCAATGACTAGTGCTATGCTCAGTAAATTATTGTTGAACCTAACGTTAAAAGGCAGAGGAAATGGAAAGAATTTCTTTTCATCTCTTCTGAACATTTGAAAAGTGTCACTTTTTTCCTACCCTTAAAAAATATCCACTTTGGGCTGGGTGCGGTGGCTCTTGCCTGTAATCCCAGCACTTTGGGAGGCCAAGGCAGGCGGATCACCTGAGATCAGGAGTTCAAGGCCAGCCTGGCCAACATGATGAAACCCTGTCTCTATTAAAAATACAAAAATTAACAGGGCATCGTGGCGTGCGCCTGCAGTCCCAGCTACTGGGGAGGCTGAGGCAGGAGAATCGCTTGAACCCCGGGAGGCAGAGACTACAGTGAGCCGAGATTGTGCCACTGCACTCCAACCTGGGTGACAGAGTGAGACTCCATCTCAAAACAAAAACAAACAACAGCAACAAATATATACATATATATATATGTATGTGTACATATATATATCCATTTTGCATTTACTTTCATTTAGATAGTGCTTTACAGTTGGAAACTTTTTTCTTATATATTATTTAATTTGCTACTTTCAAGAGCACTCTAAGTTGGTTAGGGCAAGAATCATGGGGCTTAGAGAGTTAAAATGAATTTCTCACAATCGCTTTAACTGAATTGGAGCAAAAAGTCAAGCATTTTTAATTCCTTTGCATTTCCTGCCACACAGTGCTGCTAAGTGTTTGCACCCGTCCTCTTTATCCAGAGTACTTATATTCACTAAGCACTTGGTATGGCTCACAGTTTGTGCTAAGTGATATGGGGGCCAGTTTAAAAACCTATAATCCATGATCTGTTTCAAGTAATGTTTACTCAATGTGATAACATATATAACATATAGGACACATTTTTTCACAGGTTGAAGGTTATCCAGAAAATGCAATTATTTAAACAATGGGATTTTTGTAAATGAACATTGTAAAACATTTGTGATATTTTTGAATAATAAATACACCTTGAATTACATTGGGAGGAACATGCTTAAACACGTGCCAAAAAAATCATCACCATGCATGCCTCCAACTCAAAACATTCGGGCTTGAGATCATCCAAAAGAAAGTTAAAGGGAATCTTCATGAACACATTTGCCTAATTTACAATAATTGAAAATATTGGCACCATGACATAAAAAATGATGAGCACTACAGAATATACGCAAATTAGGTTAAATACTCCAAGGTAAAAGAAGAGTAAAAATTCCTGTGAAGGATTAATAGTGACTGGAATTCCATTATATTTATAAGGTAAATTACAAACTAGTATCTATCAAATCCTAATCAGTATTTTTATCCGATGTGGTTCTTATTTCTTAATTTAAAGGAATTTTATGTTCTTGTTCCTACAAGTTATATAACCGAGATTATAACTGAATTCACTTTTTAATTATCTGACCCTAAACAGAAGGATGTGCGTAAGCAGGAGTGTGGGGGAGATGATTTTTAAAAATCATTATTACTTGGCTGGGCACAGTGGCTCACACCTGTAATTCCAGCACTTTGTGAGGCCAAGGTGGGTGGATCACCTGAGGTCAAGAGTGTGAGACCAGTCTGGCCAACATGGTGAAACCCCACCTCTACTAAAAATACAAAAAAATTAGCTGGGCATGGTGGTGAGCACCTGTAATTCCAGCTACTCAGGAGGTTGAGGCAGGAGAACTGCTAGAACCTGGGAGGGGGAGGTTGCAGTGAGCGGAGATCGCACCACGGCACTCCAGGCAACAAGAGTGAATCTCTGACGCGGGAAAAAAAAAAAAAAAAAATCATTATTACTTAATGATTATTGGATGATAAGAAAATGAATCAAATAAAATATCTGGCTTGTTTCATTTTGAAATTGAAAACATGTTTTTAAAACTCACTAGTAATAAAGAAATGTATATTAAAATAATACAATTAACAAATGGTGAAACTGTTAAGAATTCCTAATGTCAGTAACATAGTGGGAGTATAAATTTTTCTGGATGGAGATTATTATGGTTTGAGTATACTCTCCAAAACTCATGTTGAAATTTAATCTCCAATGTGGCAGTATTGAGAGGTGAGGCCTTTAAATGGTGATTTGGTCTTAAGGGCTGTGCCTCATGAATGGATTAATCCATTCATGCATTTAATGGCTTATCATGGGAAGGGAACCGGTGGCTTTATATGAGGAGGAAGAGAGACCTGAGTTAGTGTGGCAGGACGCTCAGCCCCCTGGCCACCAGATACCCTTGGCCACCTCAAGACTCTGTAGAGAGCCCCTACCAGCAAGAAGGTCCTCAGTAAATGTGGCCCCTCAATTTTGGACTTCTCAACCTCCGTAAGTGTAAGAAATAAATTTGTTTTCTTTATAAATTATCTGGTTTTAGGTATTCTGTTATAAACAACAGAAAATAGACTGACACAGAGTTCTTGGCAAGTTAAGAAATCTCGGCTAGTTAAGAAGGCATTACCAAGGTTAATATGACAGTTCACTGAGAGGACATTAGGTCCAAATGCCCCTAGCTTTTGATTTGAAAGCCTATAGTAGACTTAATAAATTTTTAAAAAGGACTTTATGTATAAAGTTTCATGCGGTAATGATAGGTATTAATTATCCATATAACTGATTTATAATGTAAACAATTTAAATATCCAGCCATATAAGAGAAGCACTCTGTAGAAGCTACACAACTGTAACGGCTTATGAAAAGCTTTCAGGGATATTAAAAATATGATGTATGAAGAGTTTATGGGGATATGAAATCATGCTCAAGCTATTGTGTTAAGTGAAAAGAGAAAGCTGGAAAACTGCAATTATAATAAATCCCCAGGTATAGAGGAGGGAAAATGGTATCAAAGACATTAGAAAGGAATAGACCAAGCTGTTAGAAGTTGTTACCTTAGGGTGATAGAAGATTTTGTTGTTGGCTGGGTGTGGTGGCTCTTGCCTATAATCCCAGCACTTTGGGGGGCTGAGGCCGGTGGATCACTTAAGGCCAGAAGTCCGAGACCAGCCTGGACAACATGGCAAAACCCCATCTCTACTAAAAATACAAAAAAGATGCCGGGTGTGGTGGCACATGCCTGTAGTCCCAGCTGCTTGGGAGGCTGAAGCAAGAGAATCGCTTGAACCTGGGAGGCAGAGGTTGCAGTGAGCTGAGATTACACCAACGCACTCCAGCCTAGGGTGACAGAGTAAGACTCTGTCTTTAAAAAAAAAAAAAGTTGTTAGTCTAAGGAATTATGAAAATATTATAAAATAAAAGACATACCTTGTTTCCATCAACTGGTTATGGTTTTACCTTTTGGGGATGAACTCTTCAAGCTTACCTGGCCATTCCCAAAAGTTAACATCACATATCCCAGGAGCTGCCTTAACAGTTGTGCGTTTTGATTCCCAACAACCATCCGACACCTTCCCAGCCCAGCACGGTGGCTCACACCTAGATGGGGGCTTGTGGAACTCTGCTTCCCGCAGCTCTAGGCATGATAGGGAATCACGTGAAAGGATGATGGAAGACGAAGAGCTTGTGGGTGGGGATTTAGTCCCTTAACTCACTTAAATCAGAGTAGCTGCTATTCATCTGTTTTGTTCTTTTTTTAGGTTAGTTTCTGTTTTTGTTTATTTAAATTAAGAACAAAGCTACCTGCAAAACAATATGCTTTATTATCGTCCATAATATAACTCCTGCCAGTGTTCCCAACCCAAACCCGGCTCTGTGGTGAAGCTCTCCAACCTTGCCATACTACCCTCTTTTTTCTAATCCTACTCTTGGATCAGTGGCTCTACTCTTGACTACAAATTAGAAGCATGTGAGAAGGTTTTTTTTGTTTTTTTTTTTTGTGCAGTGGCGCGATCTCGGCTCACTGCAAGCTCCCCCTCCGAGGCTCACGCCATTCTCCTGTCTCAGCCTCCCGAGTAGCTGGGACTACAGGCGCCGCCACCACGCCTGGCTAATTTTTTGTATTTTTAGTAGAGACGGGGTTTCACCGTGTTAGCCAGGATGGCCTCGATCTCCTGACCTCGTGATCCACCCAGATCGGCCTCCCAAAGTGCTGGGATTACAGACTTGAGCCACTGCGCCCAGCTGTGAGAAGTTTTTACAACATACAATGCCTGGGTCGACCCTTAGAGATTCCAATTACACTGCTCAGGGTGGGGCCCAGGCATGAGTTTTGTTGTTGCTGTTGTTGTTTTTAATTTCAATCAGTTTGAGGGGAACACGTGGTGTTTGATTACATGGGTAAGTTCTTTAGTGGTGATTCTGTGAGATTTTGGTGAACCTATCACTCAAGCAGTGTGCACTGTAGCCAATGTGTAGTCCCGTATCCCTCACCCCCCTCCCACCCTTCCCCTTGAGTCCCCAAAGCCCACTGTCTCATTCTTATGTCTTTGTGCCCTCATAGCTTAGTTCCCACTTATAAGAGAGAACATACGATGTTTGGTTTTCTATTCCTAAGTTACTTCACTTAGAATAATGGTCTCCAACTCTATCCAAGTTGCTGTGAATGCCATTATTTCATTCCTTTGTAGGGCTGAGTAGTATTCCATTGTGTGTGTGTGTATGTGTGTGTGTGTGTGTGTGTGTATGACATTTTCTTTATGCACTCCTTGATTGATGGCTATTTGGGCTGGTTCCTTATTTTTGCAACTGCTAATTGTAATGACATGCATCTGCAAGTCTCTTTTTCGCTTGAACCTGGGAGGCAGAGGTTGCAGTGACTTTTTCACATAATGACTTCTTTTCTTCTGAGTAGATACCCAGTAGTAGGACTGCTGGATCGAATGGCAGAAGTTTCCTTTAGGAGAAGGGGCTCTGCTTTACACATATTTCACCTTAGAGTATTTAACATAATTTTTCCTCTAACAAATGGATGGCAGCAGAGGTCTGCTTTAGCCAGATTGTGCACCAAGCAGGTGAGCGGGGCGCCTAGAGCACTGTCTGAGGGGAAAAGGCGGAAGGTTATATTGCAATTACCATAATTAAGAGGGAAACATTCACAGGTTAGCTGCCTCTGACACGCTGTGTTCCAGGTTCCTCTCCTTCTACTTTAGAGTATTTAACCTAATTTGGGTATGTTCTATACTGCTGATCATTTTTGATCACAGCTCTTTCGTATGGACTGGGGAAGGGCAGTGCCAGCCTGTCTGAATGTGTTAAAACAGGTGTGGCAGTAGACACAGTAGGTGCAGCCACACCTCTGAGAAGTCTGGCTGTTAAGAAGAAAAACGCACTAAAGCTGAATGAGCAAAGCTGAAGCATAAAGTGCAGGACAAGTTCCTACTTCATTTTGATCTGATGTTAACGAGAAAAGGCCCCCAAACATCCATTATTTTTTAATTACGGCCTTTCTTATTACAGATCATGTATTTTATAATTAATATAACACAGTACAACTTCTATTTAACATTATATAATGATATTTCTGTGGCTGTATAGTAATGTAAATTCCTCATTGGCATCTAAATTGGGACAGATTAAATCCCAAATATGTGTTAAAAACTTACAGAAGAACTTTTACATTGAAGAACTTTTTAAGTTAAATGCAAATTAGCTGGTTAATAAGGCAATATAAAACTTCTCTAACGTTTGAGTCCACTGAAAACTTAACTTTTCAAAGAAGTGCTCAGCCTGGCAACAGTGAAATATTTAAATTTCTTCCAAAAATCCCAAATTCTGAAACACCTCCTAAAAATACACAATCAGGTAGAAGTTGAGAATTAACATACAGATATAAGGTGAATACATGAATTTTGGAAACCATATTGATAAAAATAAACCCAAGACTCGCCCTACACTCAGAGGCTACAGTCAGTTTCTACACTGTAGAAACTATCTCGACTGCGCAGGAAAAAAGTTAAGAAAGTGGAACTGAGGCTGCTGTTTCTAGAATGTCTGTCTTGAAAGGTTGGCCCAGGGCTGGCATCTGGAAACTTGGTCGATGGAGAGTTCCCTCCATCCTCTCTCTGATAAAGATGGTTTGCTGTGCACAGACTGTCTATACAAACAATGCGATTTATGCTGAATAGCTACTTTTCTTAAATTTTGATAGCTGCTAGGCAGAGGACACCTACGTGACTGCCCCCCTGCCGCTGCCCCCGTTCCCCCATCAGGTAATTTCCTTGCATGCTCAGTGTCTAAGGAGCTTCCTGGGAAGAAACATCGTACACATGTTACTGCATTTTTTTTGCTGCCAAAGAAAGGAGTACCCTCAGTGCTCCCTCAGAGGAGACAGAAAACATTAGAGGCCTCCGCACGGATCTCTACAGTCTCGGTCTTTTTCCCTGTTGATCCCATCATGTTTCCTTTCCCTGCAATAAACTTCAGTGGATAGTGCAACTACACGGCTGCATTAATGACTGGAGGCTGCGTCATCAGGCGATCGTTACTGTGAGCACTGTGCGATCACCATGGAGCACACGTACACAAACCGAGATGGTTCAGCCTCCTACACACCTAGGCTATGCGGCGTAGCCTACTGTTTCCAGGCTACCAACCTGTACAGCATGCTACTGCACTTAACACCACAGGTGATTGTAACAGCAGTAAGTATTTGTGTGTCCAAACATATCTAAACATGGAAAAAGGGCAGTAGAAATAAGGTGTTATAATGTTATACAATTACCATCATACAGGCGAGTCTCTTGTTGACTGTAATGCTGTTATGTCGTTCACATGACTATCTACAAAATCCTGTATTTCCAGCAAATCACAGAATGTGTGGGTGGTCTTCGAGATCCTCAGGAAAGCACTTAAACACCCACACACACACTCAGAGACAAAATTAAACATGTAATAAATTCACACATATGCAGTGGCCGGCACCGAGCACAACAGGTACATACCTCTCAAATGCATTTGTTGTTGGCATTTACCAAAGGTTCTCTCCCCAGCAGAAGACGAAAGGGGTTCCTGAGAGCTCTCCATATCATTAACAAATTTCTTTGCCCCATCTCAATTTACTCCATAATTACAATAAAATAATAAGCATATTTATTGTGCTTGCACATTACCACCAATTTTACCTTAATTTTCTTAGTTAATGTTGGCAAATTTCCTGTGAGGAAGCTATTCACAAGCATAGATGAGGAAATGGGGGACAAGAGAAAGAAGGTCAGGGGTCTGATCAAGGTTAAGTTACCGCACACGCACAGAGTATGGAAGACTTGAAATTAGACTCAATTATTAAAATCCAGAGCCCCTGGCTTCTCCTGATTATAAGTAGTTCCCTCACATGAGGTTTGTATACAGACGTTTATACCAGCAAAGAAGCTGCATTAGCCCTCAGTGAAATGAGAAAAAAAAGTAATATAATTTCGCCACATATTTTTAGCTATGTTCCGCCTTTTTTAGGGCTAAAGTATCCATTTTGTTGGAAGATTACACAAACAATACATAATGGCTCTTCTTATTTATACTTTTTAGGTTTTTTCTTAATTGTTTGTAACATCTGCATAGAGTAAATTTAAAAGAAGATGAATCTAGAGAGGCCCTTTGCAAAAGGTTTTAGAATTTTTCCAGGTAGTCAACTTTTGTCGTATTAAAATCTTTTTCCTATCATCATATATGTCGGAAAATTAATTTCCACTGCACTGGCCTGGGCTCCGCTCCTAACTCTCCCACGGATCAGTAAGTAGCAAAAGGCAGTTCGCTCTCCCTCTACGGGCCTCAGTTTCCTTCTTAACAAAGGGGTGGGCTTAGGTGATTCTGAGGAATCTCCCACCTCCTTAGAAGTCTATGATTCCATAAATTCCTGAATCGGTTTACTCTTTAACAAGTTTCCCAGCCCTACAGTACCTAGAATTAGCCAGAGGATGGCAGCAGAGTTCTACTGTAGTCAGCTTGGGCGCCGAACAGGTGCGCGGGACGCCTAGAGCACTGTGCTGAACGGGAAAACGTGGAAGGTTATGTTGCAAATGACCATAATTAAGAAGGAAACATTCACAGGTTAGCTGCCTCTGACATGCCATGTCAAGAAACACACCTACATTTACAGAGAGGAAGGTCTCCGTTTGTCTTTTAAAAGAGGACTACATGATTGTGAGTTCCTAGAAATAGAAGCTTCAGGCCCGTCTTAAAGATAGAAATACTAGGCACACAAAGAACCACGCAATGCCCAATGCCTCCCGGCTAGGAAATGGCAGAGCCCAACCCTAAGACAGGTCTTCTGACTCCCCGGCCAATGTCCTACACTTAACATGTAGCAAAGCTGTCTCAGAAAACACATTTGCTTTGACATCTAGAAGAGGCTGTCAGAGAAGTCTTCAGTGGCCGGCACCGAGCACAGCAGGCCACACACATCTCAAATGGATTTGCTATTTGCATTTACCAAAGGTCCTCCCTCCTGAGCAGAGGATGAAAGAGCGTGGACCCTGGACCAGTTCACCAACGACACCAGTTTCCATGAGCCACTCCCTAGACTGGGGAAGTCCTGACACAGAAATTCAGACAGCCCCCTTTTGCATGAGTACACAAGAGACATGGAGTCCTATGACTAAAGAATGGGTTTCCCATCTGATGGTTTCAATGACAATCTTTTCTGGAAAATTGAAAAATGAGTAGCATTCCTGTACATCCTTCATCTAGCTCCCCTTAATGTTAACAGGTTACACAATCACAGTATAATTGTCCAAACCAACAAATTAACATTGGCACTCTATTAACTAAACTATAGGCCTTATTCAAAGTTTACCAGATTTCCCACTAATGTCCGCTTGTTATTTCAGAATCCTATCCAGGATCCCAATTGCACTGTGGTGTTATTTCTCCTTAATCTCCTCCAGTGTATCACATACGACACTTTCTCAATCTTTCCTTGTCTTTCATAATCTTGACACTTCTGCAATATATTGATGGGTTATTTTGTAGACTGTCTCACAATTTAGGGCTGCCTGTTGTTTTCACATGATTAGACGGAGACTGTGCATTTTTTTGAAAGGATGCCCCAAAAATCATGCTGTGTCCTTCTTAGACATCGTATCAAGGGGCTGATGTTAATATGTCTACTACTAGTGATGATTAACTTGGATCACTTGGTTAAGTTGACATCTTCCAGGTTTCTTCTCTGGAAAGTTACTGCCTTTTCACTTGTTGTTAATATATATCTAGGAAGAGACTTTGAGCCTATTTAAGTATCTGTTCTTCTCAAAAATTTCCCGCTGATTTTAGCCTCCATCAGGCACATTATCTGCAGTCATTATTAATGTGGGGTTTGCCGAATAGTGATTTTTCTATTTCCCTTTTTCCACCTACATTTATTAATAGAAATTCTTCTGAAAAGAAGACTGATCCCTTCTCCCCCCTTCATTTATTTGATTATTTATACCAGTAGAGATTCACGGCTATTTCTTTTATCCCATGGATTAAAATCTAATACTACCATTATGTTCATGCTCAAATTGTTCCCGATTTGGATATCAAGAGCCTTTAGGTAGGCTCCTGTGTTCTTCCAACAAGTCCTTGTACCTGTCTAAGCACTACCTCATTTTTTAGTATCATAAGATGCTCCAGGCTCATCTGGTATTTTCCCCTCCCCAGCACTTCTCTAAGGTGTCCTGGCTCTTTTTATTAAAGAACGCAATTTAGAAATGAAACAAAGATCTGGTTGCTAACTGTGTTCATTATAAACAGAGTGCCACTGTTTCTAGACCCTCTCAGCCAATAGATCTAGGAAATAAATGTACATTTGCTAACCCTGCATGTACACACCTGTATTTCTCTCTCTCTGTCTATCTATTAAATACTATGAATTCCTACTGATACCTGTAAATCCAATCAAATATCATAGGGCTCATGATAGCCTTCCTTCTTTACTTGTAGCTTCTGCTCAAAAGATAAGAAACCTGGCTCGCAGAGGACAAACAATAGCAGAGCTTGTCCTCCACAATAACCCATTCAGCCAACATGAAAGTGTGTATGTTTACCAAACTAAGTAGAATTGTGAAAGATCTAAATTAGGCTAAGTGAAATTAAGTAGTTACATGGTTTATGACTCAGAGAATCTGTTCTATGCTATTTACTCAAGGTCTATAAAGGAATGTGTGTAATTAACCATCCCCACAATGTTTGTAGCTGTGGCAACTGAAGACAACCTAGGTGTCCATCACTGGGGGAAGGGAAACGTAAAAGGTAATGGATACAAAAAGTGGGAACTGTGCAATAAACCGAACCTGGATAGACTTCAAAAACAGTGTTGAATGAAGAGTCAGGAGATAAATAATAATACCACTTACATAAATTTAAAACACACACCTACATAAAAATTATCTGTTTTACAAAGGTATGTGTGTATATTTGGCACATATCAGATCCTGCACATCATGATGGGAAGGGGAATGGAACTGGATATAAAGGGAAAGAGTATGACAAAATAAGAGAAATGCATTTTCATTGAACCAGGATAATTATGTGTGATGCACTGGAGACTGTAACTAATTCCAATGTCCTCTCTGGAGGTAAAAATCAAAGTAGGCAGTGTGTAAGAAGTCAATGAAATAATCAAAGGCCAGTAAATAAGATAAGCCTTGAACTTAAAAACACATTTTTTACTCATATTAAATTTATTGTCATTCAAGGCCTCCAGAAGCTAAAGGGTAAGAGGTTTTTTTAAAATTCAGCACTGAAGGTATTTTAATTCAAAACAACACGTGGGAACAATATAAATGCATTACGATGCTTTGAAAATGCAACATTGGCTCTATTAAATATCTTGTTTTAGTAATAGAATGTTGTTGTTGCTGCTGCTGTTGTTGCTGTTGTTGAGACAGGGTCTCTGTCTGCCTAGGCTGTAATGCAAATGGCTCTATCTTGGCTCACCACAACCTCTGCCTCCCAGGTTCAAGTGATTCTCCTGCCTCGGCCCCCTGAACAGCTGGGATTAAAGGTGACCCTCACCACACCTGGCTAATTTTTGTATTTTTAGTAGAGATGGGGTTTCACCGTTGGCCAGGCTGGTCTCGAACTCCTAACCTCAAGCAGCCTCCCGAAGTGCTGGTATCACAGGCATGAGCCCCCACACCTGGCCTAGTAATGGAGTTTGATAACTCTCATGAACATTCATCATTATCAGGGTACATCAGTTATTCCTTAGGCTTTTTCCCACACAAGGGAAAACTAATCTCTTCATTCTCCATGTTCATTTTACGCCAGTCACTGTAGCCCTTTCTCCATCTTCTGGACAAAGGAAACCTGACCTCCTTGGGCCTGTGCTGCGGCTGACCCTTCTGTCTTCACTCTTCTTCCTCCAAAGTCTCACATTTCCGGCTTCTCATCAAATGGCACTTCCCCCAGACATCTTGCCTGACCGCCTATCGAAATCACCTCTCCTCCATCCTTTATTATCCCCAGTGCAGTTTGTTTCATTTCACTGGTTGTTTCATTGAAAGTATTTTACTTTACAGGATGACTGTCACTGTCTCCCCACTAGAACGTATGGCTCCTCAAGGCCTGTTAATTGTGATGTTACCAGTACTAGGAACGGTGCCTGGCAAGGATTAGATGCTCCATAAACATCATGCTAAGGTTGCAGACATGTACTTCTTGGGGCTGTTTCATTCAGATGCAGTTTTCAACCTGGGAACAGAGCTTTCTCTGAGTCTCTATTTCTATTCTTAGCTTTAGGAGCCAAGCAGTGGTATAACTACTACATATGACACCAGAAAAAATTATTTTGTAACATTTCTCTCCTATGCGCAATAAAATTATTTTTAATTATACTAATAGAGAAATTTGCAAACAGTGAAAAATGGTTTATTGAATTCTACATATAATGAAACCAGCAGTAAAATAAAAATAATATAATGAGAAGAAATAAAATAATTACATTAATATACTTTTTAGAAAAGGGAAAAATTGTATACCATGGTTCATATTTTATTTAGCTGATTTAAATGCTAGGCACAAAAGCTCTTCAAGTGGTCACAGAATTGAAGTCACTCAAATTACTTCTTCATCTTCACAAACTGTGTTATTATTGTTGATTTCAAATCTACTATTTAAATCCAGGAATTGATAGATACAAGCTGCTCTCGAAGTGAGCTGGGATATTCTGAGCCATGGCTAATTTATGCTCAAAATGAACATGTGTAGCTGAGTTTGCATGTATTGAGGACTGACTGTGGAACTGGGAAGTCTCTAAATTAGCTTTCATATAGATAGAATACAGTGTGCTCAAGGATACATGATTTTAAAATGTGAGAATTTCAAGCTTACATATTTATTCTAAAAACTCAACTGTAATTAACTGCAGCAGCAGGTTTTTAAGGGGAAGAGTATGTTATCACTGACACTGTTTAAAATACTTGCACACGCTGATTAAAAAAAAGCTATGGATTGTATTTCACCTTATTCATTTTTTTGTTGTTTGTTTTTTGAGATGGAGTCTCGCTCTGTCGCCAGGCTGGAATGCAGTGGTACGATCTCGGCTCACTGCAACCTCTGCCTCTTGGGTTCAAGCAATTCTCCTGCCTCAGCCTCCCAAGTAGCTGGGACTACAGGCACGCACCAAAACACCCAGCTAATTTTTTGCATTTTTAGTACAGACGGGGTTTCACCATGTTGACCAGGATGGTCTTGATCTCTTGACCTCGTAATCTGCCCACCTTGGCCTCCCAAAGTGCTGGGATTACAGGCATGAGCCACCGCGTCCAGCCTAATATTTTTAAGTCTGTAGTACCACACCCCCTTATCGTCCGTATTGGGCCCGGCCTCTCCAGTCATCCCGTCCAGCTACATCACTGTGTAGGTGCAGATACTTGGAACGAAACTTAACATTTCCTTTCATAACACTTTCACTTTCACATAGCACCTGGATGCCACTCCACACCTCACCCGGCTTTTTCTCCCTCTGATTTCTATCTTCTGGTGGAGTCCGAAGGTTCCCCCAAAGCCCACATTCCAGGGCCTCCAAAGACTCACAGTGCCCTGGAAACTCCCAAAAGGCTAATCAGCTAACACTCATGAAGAGCATCCAGCTATGCCACAGAGGAACGAGGAGGAGGGAGGGAGGGAGTCATTCACACTCCACTCCAGGAAGAGGATGTCTCATTTTCTCTAACCCTCTGGCTCTCCCTGCTGGGCTCCTCAGCCCTGGCTCCTCACCTCCTCCCACTACATGCCCTTCGTTCCGACCAGGGGTGTTAAAAACAAAAAGACAAAGCCTGTGTCTCTGTGATTTCGACTTTGTACTTGCTACTCTTATTACTTGGTATTGAGAAGTACAAATGTAATTTCTACCTAAATAATTCCTATCCATTATTCAAAATTCTGTTCACCTATCACCTATTCTGAGCAGTCTCTCCCTAGGCCCCACGCCGTCAAGGCGGGCCCCAGAAAGATGTAGTCATTTTCTCTTTTGTGCTGTTTCTGTACTTGAAAAAACTTCTATAATTGACATGTTTTTACTCATTGTGATTTCTTTCAGTGCAGAGCCTATGAGTTTACTCATCTTTGTAATTCTAACTCTTAGGGTGTGTTCAATTTATGGAAAAACGTTTGATTGAAACAGGAAATTAAAGATACAAGGTACGTTTTGGAGTCAATTGTAACTTAAAATTCTCAACCACACCTCACCCCTCAAACTGCAGAGGTTCGACCTAACCTTCAGAATGGTTGACACACTGATTTCTTTGTGCTTTCACTAATTTATTCCCATGCCTACTTCCAGCAGGTTTTCTAGACCAGTGACATTACTTGCCATCCCTTCTCATGAGCTGATGGTTATTATGGGGTAACCAAAGGCACAGTGGTCATTAAAGGCTGTATACATGGCTGGTGAATCCAGGAAATGAAATATAGAAACATTATGTAGCTGGTTACACTCTATCTAATTTCCATCTACACTAAAGAAAACTCATGGTAATTATTACTTATATACCAGTATTTCATTTCTGAAACACATAAGAAATGAATTAGTGAAAATTCCATATTGTTTTGTAAGTGTCGTATTTTCAGTTATCGTCCTCAATCATGTTTCCTCTGTAAAACAGGATTATACATCTCTCTTTATTGTCAAATGACGAGTCATCCATTCTGTGGGAAAGGACCACATTCCCACCTCATTGATTTTGTGCTTGGCCATCATGTGATACGCACTGGCCGTGTGACCAAAAGAACTGCGAGCAGACGTTTGCCATGATTAAACAGAAGCCTTTAGTGTAAGTGTGTGGACGGCTGAAGCTTTCCTGTTCTTGCCCTCCACCGTGAGACTCTCACGTCTCCAGACGGGGGGTGCTGCTCTTTCAGTACAGGTTCCACAATGCAAAGAAACACACAGCAGAACTGCACTCACCCAGACTCATGCCCTGAAGCGCTCATGGTACGTGAGCATGAATTAAATATTTACTGTAAGCCACTTCGCTTTATAGTTGGTCTTTACACAGAGCATAGAAGAAAACCTTATGCATAGGGCAAATTATTGAAGACTGGTTTTATTTTAATTTAAGGATAAGAATGATATCATATTGCCTTTTTACAGCTTGGCACATTAAAAGGTACTAAATAAATATTTTGAATTAATAGCATTGCAATAAAGTAAAACAGGTTGTGTTTAATGATGTAGAAATTAAAACTTTAAAAATTAGTTCCCCTTTGTGTATTGGACATCTGTTGTTTTTGTCAGTGCAGAATTTCTTCCTCTACTTCCAGTAACAACACTCATCTCATTTTACGGGCAAGTAATTCTTCTAAGGCTTTTAATCAGAGGACACTGGCTTCCCAGACCACAAGTTTAAGCACATAACCCAGATGTGGCCAATTATAGCACCTCGTTTTCTCAGTCACAGTGATTGGTGCTTGGATATGAACATAATCTAGGATGATAGGGTCCTTCCTTGAATTTCTATATACTGAGGTGGTTGGAGAAAACTGCTACCTTTTTTGCTGGGTTCACAGCTGTAGTAAACTGCAGCCATGCCCAAAAGGTATAAAGAAAAAGGAAGGCCAGGTGCAGTGGCTCAGGCCTGTAATCTCAACACTTTGGGAGGCCAAGGTGGGTGGATCACCTGAGGTCAGGAGTTTGAGACCAGCCTGGCCAACATGATGAAACCCTGTCTCTACTAAAGATACAAAATTAGCCAGGCATAGTGGCGGGTGCCTGTAGTCCCAGCTATTTGGGTGGCAGAGGCAGGAGAATTGCTTGAACCTGGAAGGTGGAGGCTGCAGTAAGCCGAGACAGCGCCACTGTACTCCAGACTGGGAAACAAGAGTGAAACTTGAAAAGAGAAGAGAAGAGAAGAGAAGAGAAGAGAAGAGAAGAGAAGAGAAGAGAAGAGAAGAGAAGAGAGAAAGAAGAGAAGAGAAGAGAAGAGAGAGAGAAGAGAGGAAGAGGGAAGAGAGAAAGGGAAGGAAGGGAAGGAAGGGAAGAAAGGGAAGGAAGGGAAGGAAGGGAAGAAAGGGAAGGAAAGGAAGGAAGGGAAGAAAGGGAAGAAAGAGAAGGAGAAAAGGGGAACAAAGCCCACAAACAGAGTAGTGGAATTGAGAGAATGTTCTGAGGGCTCTTGAGTCTTTTGCCCAGTTCTGGAAATCCCATATCTATCTCATTAATGTAGTAGTTCTTTCTGTGAGCAATCCTGGTATCCTTCTAACAATTCCTTCTTTGCTTAAGTAAATTAAAATTCAGTTTCTGTATCTCAAGTACTATTGAATATAACTGAATTAAAGTAGCTTTCAACCATTGGTTTATAAATCAAAACAGAACAAACATTACATTGATCCAATTCAACAAGTTGGGTTGTAAAGAATGATGATGCTCCTGGAAGCATGCTATGGAACCCTAATCAGTGGTCCATTCTAGCTCTCAATTAGTAAGGATTAAGGATAGGTTGTTCCTGAGCCTTTCCAGAGCTTCCACCCATATCCAGGGAAGACCTTTTCCCCCTTAATCTATAAACTGAGTGACTGGGACACAGAAAAGTGATGTACATACAAAACATACGACTAATGTAGGTGTCAGTGACGGTCATGAGGGGGGCACAATGCACAAGGTTGCAGGCCTTAGAGGACTGGAAATACCAGCTTGTTCCAAGAATTATTTTTCCAGAAATACTGAAATAAATATAGAAAATACTAGGAAAGCACAAATTCAAAGATGTTTCTACTCACTGATGGGAAAGTTGTAAAGCTAAGCCAAACAGAAAATGCCAGAGTGCTTTAAGTGATTATCGATTCCAGTATTTTGGGAGAGGCTCATGTTTTCTAGACCAAATCTTCTCATATCATAATTTTTAAATGACAAAGAAATGAAAGTCAGTGCAGAAACTGTTCTTGTGATAGGGAAATTCACAGGGAATGAACACAACTTCTATGTGTCTGAAATATGATTCTGACTTAACAGCCAGAAAATATCCTTCCAGTAGTCCACTACTTGAAGCCTAAAATCATTAAAGATAGATAGGATAGATGATAGATAGATAGATAGATAGATAGATAGATAGATAGATAGATAGTAGATAGATGATGTACAGATAGATGATATAGATAGATAGATAGATAGTAGATAGATAGTAGATAGATGATGTACACATAGATGATAGATAGATAGTAGATAGATAGATAGATAGTAGATAGATGATATACAGATAGATGATAGATAGATAGTAGATGATGTACAGATAGATGATAGATAGATAGTAGATAGATAGATGATAGATGGTAGATAGAGAGAAAGATAGATAGATAGATAGATAGATAGATAGATAGATAGATGATAGACAGTAGATAGATAGATGATAGATGGTAGATAGATAGATAGTAGATAGATAATAGATGACAGATAGATAGATAGATGACAGCTAATAGATAGATAGATGATAGATAGATAGATAAAATCTTTCTGAAAAATAGTCTAGCCCACTCAGCAAAGAATGTTACAATCTATGAACTTCCCAAACCATCATCAAACAGCATAAAATAGAATAACGTGATCCCCAAGAGAACCTGCAGCTCCAGGTGAGATGACACCTGAAAGACTTTCCATACGCGGCCTAAACATTGGCTTCAGAGATCACATGTGAGCTCTATATTTTAAAGGGCAGGAAAACATAAAAATAATCATAGCTACAATCTTGAAGATTTTTTTCTGCATCCATTTACCTAAATGATTCTGCAAAGTGACTACTATTTAGTTCTCACCTATGAGGAAAATATTGTTATTTTTGCTTACAGATGAAAAAAAAAATGGAGCCCAGAAGTCTCTAACAAATAATTGGCAGAATCTAAATGTGAATCCCAATTGTTTGAGTCTAAAGCCTGACTTTTGCCACCACTCTACATTACCCCGATGAATTACTCATCATTTTACCACAACATATGGGAAGTACTTGATAAATAATTGAGGAATGAATTGATCTCCATGGCATTAAGTCCAGCAGCCTCACAGCCATCTGTAATATGCCCCCTGTTTATTTTGTTGGTATTAATCCCCGCTGTGACTTTTCATGGAACTACCTCCACAAACACCACATAATGCAAAATTGCAGGAAAGAAGCTCAAAGTTTGGGATCTGAGGACAAAGAAGCAAAGTGACTCCCCCATAGTCAGACACTGAGGATCAGAGAAGTACCTAGCAGTCTAGTTTTGCTAGAATAAAGGTTGTCTGGAGGAGACTAGTGGGAGTAAAGAAAGACTGATTATTGCCAAGTTGTAAATGAGTTTGGATGATCTTTACTCTGAAGGCAATAGAGAGCCATTGAATGGCTCCTAAATGGGGGACATGATTGGAGCCATATACAAGCAAGTATCTGATAAATGCTTTTGGATGATTAACTTAATATCAGACTAGATCCCAAAAGGATATAGCATTCTTAAGTTCGGATAATTTGGGGAAGATTTACTTACAAAAGAAGTAATTACAGGAGGAAGAACAAAGTGTAGAGAAACTATAGGGAGCGGGTAGGAACCCAGGGCTAGTAGCAACAGAGCTGTACTAGCTTAATGGAACAAGGAGAGGGGCTACCCAAATCCAGGGGAGAAAGCTGTAGAGTGTAAACTACCCAGAAGGGAGCAGTGACATTCTGCCAAGGCCAGTCAGAGGTCACTTTACAGGGAAGAAACTAGAGGAATAAAGACTGACTTTGCTTTCTCTATTCGCTCTATCTCCTGCCAGCACTTCCCACTGGACAAACCCAACAAGCAGCCAGAGTACACTCAAGCCCATATGGGAAACCCCAGGAAGAAAGCAGAGGTAGGAGAGTGGAGGAGATCTGGAGGCCCAAAGCAAAGATATCTGACTCAAAGTCTTCCCAATAATGAGACAAATTCTGTGGCAGTATAGTTTACAGACGATTTTTAGTTACCTGTATTAAGATAAATGAAGAATGAGTAGAAACAATGGTAGGATATTGTCACCAGTACAAAGATACTTTATTCCCAGTGATTGTATAAGATAACTATATTTATTTTTAAACACTAGACTCATATTGTAGTTCCAGTTTCTGTAAGTATAGCAGCTATTCAAATGGAGAACGGGAACGGAGAGAGGGGAAGAGTCAAATCTGGTCCAAAAATACATACTTTTGATTGTTAATTTGATCTGGCATGAAAAATTAGCTATAAATTATTAGTAGCAGAAGACTGCATATGGTTGATTTGAAAATGACTTCACTTGAAGCCACATATTTATAATAATAGTTTACTATGCTGTGTGATCAATTATTCTTTCAGGTTCATGACACAATAGAAAACTCTCACCAACAAGAATGTTGGTGTTTCCTAACCAGGAGCTAAGTGGTGGTACTTTATATCACTTAAAAATACAACTTGTTTCAATTCTGGAGATATAGCTTTCCCACATGGAGATCCATAGGTTACCTCTTTGTATGACTGATAAGTACACCAGCTTATGAAAAATGTAGGCCAAAGGTCAGTGTTTAGCTTTGCTAAGAATCGTTAAAATCAAAATATCCTTGGTAGGCATTAGGCCTAAAATCTCACTGCATTTTAACTCTCTAACCCTGGGCAAGTCTTTTGACCTTTTTAAGCAAGTATCTTGCCCTACCTAACCTCTCATAGAACATATATATTGAGCAACTACTGTTTTCCAACCACTAGGTTTATCTCCATTACTTATCACCAAAACCCAAGAAGTAGGTACAACAGTTATCTCCATTTTACTGATAAGAAACATGAGTCTTATTAATGTGGGTTAAGTAATTTACCTGTTGTCTTGCAGCTAATAAATGGTAAAGTGGGATGAGAACCCAGACCTTGGCCTGACTCCAAACTATATACTATATATCCTCCTACTCCATAATTAGTAGATAGTATATACTCTACTATCCTCCTACCCCATAATAGTCATTTAGGCTTTGAATGAAATAATACGCTAAAATATTATGTAAAGGTAAAGAATTACATAAATGTATAATTTTTGTTTTATAAATTCTAAGATTCTTGACCACTCCCTAAGTATAACTTTTCAAAGAGACTACTGCATTCATTCTTCAAATAAATATTTTGATCATCTATTAGTCATTTTCAGTTTTCTTGTGATTAAGATAAAATCTTCAAATAGTAGACTATGGAAAAGCATACTTGAAGTAGTTAAAGGTGAACACTGGCTGAAAGAAAAAGGAAGTTTGGAAAATTCTTTTAAAAACTACCATACTATTTATACTATTTATTTAATTGGTCTGCAGAATTCAGTTACTGTTTCAGTGTAACTGTTGACTTGCATAAACTCAAAAGAAAGTTTCTCATATTCCAGTAAGCATGAAACATACTGTTGGTGTTGTCTTGATGTTATGCTATATATTTTAATTCTTACTACAAGTTTTATCTAGTTAGAACTTGCTCAGTCCACTTTTCCGCAGAACAGGCATTACTAAGGCAAAATAAATCTCCGGTTGTACATATTGATCAAAATATGGAAGCCTAAAAGAGGCATGCTGTTTGAAAAACACTGTGAAACATCATGCAGATGAGTGTTCTTATCGAAAGCCAAATTCTTCCCTTCTTTTAGTTCTTCTTTTTCTGGATACAGGAAATATATTCCCTTTTGAGGAGGCAATGTGCCTGGGCCTCCCTCCTTCTCCTCACCAGTGTCTAAAAGGAATTATTCCACTTGCAAGACTCTTTCAAGGCCACAGGAGACTATATCAGTGCCAACTATATTTAGAGTCTAACACTACCATCCTTTCGGAAGGCAGCAGTAGCAAGCTCTCTCAAGAGGTACAGCAGTAGGATGGGTCCCTGAGCAGATGCCCACCTGTCCAAAGTCCCAGGCTCCATCTGAGTCAGGTGCCATGGAAACATATCGCCCAATGAAAGTCACATAGAGTCTCAATAACACAGATCTAGTCAGCTTCTTTATTTCAGATGTCCAACTCAAAAAACCTGGGATACCTTAAGCATTACCTATTTTCTCTTTCACCAAACAAAATGGTAAATGAAAAAAA
Organism: Macaca thibetana thibetana; assembly: GCF_024542745.1. Taxonomy (NCBI): domain Eukaryota; kingdom Metazoa; phylum Chordata; class Mammalia; order Primates; family Cercopithecidae; genus Macaca; species Macaca thibetana. Next base: position 5,907,219 of record NC_065579.1, on the reverse strand, counting down.
AAAAAGTCTACAGACTCTCCTATCTTCCTTAGCAAACCAAAATAGAGATTCCTTACTCCTGAACGGTAGGTGTGAGTAAGAGGGGGAGAAAAATAGTAGAATGGATCTACTAACCTAGTCTGGTTGAACAAAATCCTGTTTTACACTCATGACAATGCTACCCGGTTCATTTGGTCCATTTTAACTGAGAGCCTCCACTGTGCCCAGTTTCTGGAGTTTGCACAATTTAAGTTACATTTACCATCCCCCAGAATATTGAGAAGTAAGAATATTTAAAAAATTATTACAGTAACATGAGCTAGGCTAAAGAATAAGATTACGGGTAATGAAGACCCTATAAACACTATACAGCATATGCAATCAGGAATTTTTATAGACTCGAGTGTTGGGGAAGGGTTTTGTGGCATAGATATGAGCCAGCCTGGGTTTGAAAGACAACATTGGGATTGGGAAAGAGAAGAAAGAAGGATTTAGGGGAGCGGGGGAATGCCATGCAGATGATGAAAAGATAATAGCAGAGAGGATATCATTGCTCTGGGAATATTTGGCTGGCACCAACAGGTAGAATTATTTTCTGTGGGGGTGGAGACATAAAAAGGGAATTACAGAATCTAATGACAACTGAAATAATTTCAGTACTAAGCATGGATTATTACAGAGACAGAATAAAGAGGAAAAAAGTTAATCGTAAGACTTTGCAAAGGAACCTTACCATTCTTCTCACCCTTGCCAACAAAATCTATTTTTCTCCCACAAAACCTGGACTATAAGATTCTAACATTTCACTTGGCACAACCACCTTTAAGTATCAACATTAACTTCCTTCACTTCTCTTCTAAATACAAGATTTTGAATATCAGTATGAGAACCCATGACTAATTCTAGGAAGTCACTCATTGTAGAAATGGCATATAATTGCTGTGCTGGTCCGTGCAAAGAGGATATACTTATTACTAGAGAAGATAGTCCTCTTTCCAAGAGGAATCTGAGACAGATGATGCTGCCATGTATAGAAACAATAAAAGAACAAAAGTATTTTACAAATAAAGTTGTCCATCGAGTAGAGTCATTGCTAAATGCAGAAAGCATGTATCTCACTATGGGGAAACATTGAGACCTCTTTCAACTCTCCCTACACTGAAGCAACGTAAAAAGTTTCTGTCCAAAGTCCCAACCACCAGCAATATGGGACGTAGCAAAAGTCACTTACAGTCTTATTCCACACATGATATATTCTACATTAAGAATAAAATAAGTCATTACATTGTGAAACCTAAAATGGAATCCAAACAGCTTAACTGCATTATCTTGTGACATTCACCCATTACTATTGATTGATCAAAGTGTTTTCTTTGTCTGCATGCTGAGCTAACACAGATTAATTACTCCAGGATCCATTTAAAATTAAATCAAAGAAGGCTCCATTATAATTGGTCAGACATAACATGAAGGCAGGGAAAGGAGTAGCACTGGCTAATATGCTGTATGCTTAATTTATTTTTCTAAAAGAACAGGCTGAATTTAACCTCCCCTCAAAATCAAGTAACTATAATGCTGAAATATGACATTTTTTATTTGCTGTATGTCTTGTTCAGAATACTGTATATAAGAGAAAATTCATTTCTAAGATCTCTAGGGCTTGCTGAGGAATGACTTTTATCAGTATTCTTCAAAATACATTTCATATAAGGGTATGTTGATATAAAAATTTTAAGGAAAACTCTTTGAAAATGAAAAAGAGCATAAATAGCTTGGATGGTTTAAAAAATGCACTTATCCTCTCTGAGGAAAAAAAAGTCATGTATCCTGATGTATACCGGACCCTAGTTTGTCTTTTCAGATTCCACTGGGTAGCAGTCATTTCTTTTGATAGGATTTACCACCATCTCCAACTAGGGGTACGTCCTAATTAATCCACATCTATAAAGGTAATCCTATGCATCTTGTTTGTTTAAGATAAACTAGGTCTATACCCATCAATTAATAACAATTCTCTGGCCACAGAGATTTCATGAATGTTGTTCAGTGGTACCCACACTATCCTGCTGAGTAGTCTAAGTTTGCTTCAGGCAGTCTCCTATCTGTGGCCACAAAAGAAAAAAACAATCTAAGAATGAAGTCAGTAACACTGCAAATGGCAGAGCAAAGAGAGAAGAAAAATGTAGTTCTTGATGAAAGAGATGTACCACTCAACCAGCCCACCCTGAAGTTGGGTCTACCTCTGGGTTTTCCAATCAAATGAATCAAGTTATCCCCTGGTGTTTAAGCCAGACTGAGTCATATTTTCTGTAAATTCTGCTCAAAAGTATCCCAACTGCTATGCAGTATGTGTTGCTCAATTTTTCACAGAGCCTATAGTCAGAGAATAATAAACCAAATCTTAAAGACTGCTGAATATTCAAACATATTTTTATTTGTCTAAATATGAAGAAGTAAAGAGGAGTCATATGAAGAAGGTAAGATGATTTTTAGGAATTGTAACTAATGGGGACTCCTGGGCCCGACGTTTGCTACTGTGTCATTATCACAAGCCAACCTTATCACTGCTGAGAATGGTAAGAACACTGTACCTCATTATTGGGATCACTATGAGTTTCCAAATTTGAGTTTTGAACCTCAATCATAGAAGAGATTGCAACCTTAGTGTTTTAGAATTTGAAAAGAACTAAACAAAATGTGTATGAGAAAAAAATATAAGTATATTCATACATTATTTGAGATTATTTTATTAAATGATAATCTAAGCTTTTACTGGAAAGCTAAAAAGTGAACCGAGAAGAGAACAGGTACTATGGTAAAGAAAAACAGTATGAGCTGGACGTGGTGGCTCACGCATGTAATCCTAGCACTTTGGGAAGCTGAGGTGGGAGGATCACTTGAGGTCAGGAGTTCAAGACCAGCCTGACCAACATGGAGACAACCCGTCTCTAATAAAAATACAAAAATTAGCTGAACGTGGTAGTGCATGCCTGTAATCCCAGCTACTCAGGAGGCTGAGGCATGAGAATGGCTTGAAACTGGGAGGTGGAGGTTGCAATGAGCTGAGATCGTATCACTGCACTCCAGCGTGGGCAACAAAACGAGATTCTGTCTCAAAAAACAAACAAAAAAAAAAAACAAATAAAACAGGAACAGCCTGGAGTATGAATCTTGAGACATGGTTAAATTACTCTCTGTCTTTTAGCGGTGTGATCTTGTGCTGTTTACTTAAACTTTCTGAGGCACACTCCCTTCAGCAGTAAAACAAAAGAATAATAAAATTTTCAAAAGCTATTAAGAGGATGATATTAGATAACATAAAAAAGCTTAATAAAATCTTTATTATTCACATATGATTCCCACAAAATGAATAGCATTTAACCTAGTTGGAAAGATAAAATGCGCTTGGTAAAACACTGATTCATTTCCTTGTTTGAGGCTGCCAACTTTCTATTGTTTGAAGAATAAAGTCCAAATATTTTAGAATAGAATTTATAGTCTTCTGCAGCTTACAACCTGGCTTCAATATATGTTTCCAGCTTCATCTCCTACTACTCATCTTTACAAGTTCTGCTTGCCAGTAACCCTGCCGTCCAGCATTCCTAGACACCTCTTTTTCAGCACCCCTTATGTTAGCCACTTACATATCTTGGCTCTTATCATTCCTCCGTGAAGAATACTCTTTATCTGCCTACTTAACATCTACCCATGTCTTTTAATACAGTATTACTATTTACAATGTTTTAATGGACTACTAGGTCCTAAAGCTCAGTTCAAACACCACCTCTTTCCTGGGGATTCATAAACCACCACTAGTTGTCATCCTTCATTCTCTAAACTTCTACAGCCCTTGATTTGTAACTTGCTTGCTCTTAAAAGCAAAACCAAACGAAATGAAAACCTATTATACAACAGTCACATGTAAAAAAAAAGTCTAATTTCTCTTACTGAACTGTAAAGGCTTTATGAGCAGAATTATGCCTGATATGGTTTTATTTCCTTAAGATGCTAAAGTGAGATAATTCACAAATATTTTAGTAAATATCAGTTCAGTAAATAAACAAAAATAACAGAAGGAGAAAATAACTTTTATGGTGTAGGGGAATTAGTGTTATAAGCTATTTGTGTAAATGAGAGAAGAATTCAGAGCACACAATGATCATTCCAGCATGAATTGCCAACGAGTACAAGTGTGGTTGAGGTGTAGATTGAAGGAAGGTTACTATTTGGATGCATTAAAAGGAAGCAGAAAGGCGTTCCAGGTAGAAAAAACAAATAAGCAGTAGCCTAGAATTAAAAAAAAAAAAATGTATTTTATTTGTGGTAAAGGTAGACATGTAACCCATCTAATAATCACATGGGCTGTGCCAGACATCAATAGAAAATAAAAATTGTTGTAAAGTCAAACAGGCATATTGCTGATATATGAGGGAGACATTATGCTCTTGAGAAGTCACTTGTAGCATAATATACATTATAAAGAACAAATGTTAATTATCTGTGACTTATCAATATCAAAAAAATAAATTGTAGGATATTAAAGGTGAATCCAAGAATTGGAGCCGGAAAGACTGGGGAACTGATTTTATCCCTGATAGCAATGAAGACGAGCCACAGAGGCCCAGTTAAGTAGATGAAATAGCAAACTCTATTTTGGTCTTGAATTAAAGAGAAGGGCGCTTTGGGGACAGGTGATACTGTGAAAGCAAGTGTTTTTCTGAGAGAGTACTCTCTATTATCACCACTTAGGTGCAAAGATTCTGATCTCTATGCAAAAGAACACTCAACAACTGGATGCTCTTTTAATTCAGTGGAGATCCTTCCATTCTCCAAAAAAAAGAAAAGAACATCAATTTTTATTGATCTAGAACTTGCTCTAGAACCTGACACGAATATAGACTCCAAAATTCCACACAGACCCTTCAGTCAGTGCATGATAAAATATGCTGACTACAGCTCGCAAATCCCCACAAAAAGCAAAATACAGCCTATTGTTCTAGCTTATTATTCTATTATTGACATATTCATAACATACGGGAGTTAACTTTTAGGATGTGAATATTTCTGTAAGAGGGAATTATCATTTAAACTGTTGCCAAAGTGAATGATTGGCTGTGAGAGGTAGTACAGGAGAAGAGCAGGTTTCTCTGGGTGAAAAGAGAGGACAGTTGCCATAAAGGTGGGCGGACCTTATGCATTCTCCCAGGCTGAATCAACAGGCCCACATTGCACAGGCCCAAAGGGCACCGTTTCCACTGTATTTATATGAAATGTGATTTCTTGAAACACAATTCCAGAAAGCCATGTGAATGGTGTTCCCAGAACTGTGCAACATGTTGGCTATTTTCTAGACCAGAGCTCAGTTCAAAGACAACAATGCATTTTCTAGAAGGAGTTTCATCTCTTTATTTGTATTCTTATTTTAAGTCTACGTGTTTCAAGACTAGTCTAGAGCCCCACCCTCCATAATCAATGCCTGGACTTCTGGGAGTTGAAACACAGCTGGATCTTCTAATCCACTGTTTCTCAAATGAGGTAAGGATGGAGTAGAAAGTATCCATGGAAATTTAAAATTTAAAATTTAAATTTTATATGTATACACATAAACATCCATCTACCTGTATGTATTATATCTATAAACAAGTGTGCATGTGTGCGTATGTATGTTTATCTATTATTTAGAAGTAGACATATTCCAAGGCATCTGGATAATGACTTTATTGACTTTACGGAAACTAATTATTGCCACAAAATTTTGAAACGAATGTTTCTGGTTTTTATTATGATATGTTTCACTTCAATAAAGGTAAGATGAAATCACTGTGTGTTGAAGAAACCATTGTTTGTAGTAGTTCCAATTGAGAAAATGGAGTAATCACCAGACTTTTGAAAGTTTAGGTATTAATGCTTCAGCAGTAAGAAGACATTTTACTTAGCAGGCATATGTCTTTCAAAAATCCCAGCTCTAAGAATACCATTGTTAGAATAATTCATTGATGGTAAGACTAAATAGCAAATATTCAACGAGAAATTTCTTGGTTCCCAATTCCAATAATTAGTTCATAAAACATTTAAATGTAGTTTTCAGTAATGCTGTCTTATTAACTGTCTTCCAAAATTTTTTCTAGTGATATCATTACATTTGCATTTTAGGATTTCTAGCAGGCAAAGATTTAGTTAGGTATGAAGTCTAATTTCCCTTAAGTAACAAAACCAAGAAATTAGTAATATAATTTTATTCAACATACTTACGTGAACAGATTCTCTGGGTGAGTATTGAGCATAGAAACAGTAAATATAAAACTGCATCTGAACTGAGGTAATTTTATGTCATTAAAACGTCACCTATAACATTAAATTAATATTGCTAATTTAGATTGAATTGTTTCTATATAGACTTGAAATTTAATTTGTAAATTATCTAGTTTCATCATTTTGTAAGCACTCTAAACAACAGAAGTTTATGCTGTATATGTGCATATATAATACATAGTAAAAATAATCTAAATTGACAGTGGATAGCCATTAGTATGGCTTTTTATTATAAGAGGTGAGTCCTTTACCTGAATTTGAGGAGCACTGCTCCAGAAGATCTAGGTCCAAAGAATATAGCACCAAACCAACATATCCAGGACACAAAGCTTTCAAGTCCTTTAATGCAGTGATCCATCCATTCATATGTATTGAATGCCTCCTGTGTGTTAGACACTGGAGTTATATATTAGTGAGCAAGATAGATGTTTCTTATCCTCAAAGGAGCTTACACTCAAATGAGTGAGACAGATAATTAACATGAAAGCAAATAGTTGTTTTTTTTTAAAATTCAAATTGCATTCAGTGTATGAATGGTCCTGTGGCAAACAGAGTAACTGGGAGGACCAGTTGGTATTAAATGATCCGTGGGAGCCTCTTGGAGGGCATATTGCTTCAGATGAGGCCTAGATGAAAGAATGAGCCATGTTAACAGAGAGTGAACATGATAGCAAGGGGAAATGTTGTAGAAGAGGGAACAAAAAATTAAAAGCCTCTAGTGTCGGAAAAGTTTGGCATAGCCTAGGAAGTGAAAGAATACTGTGGCTCGAAAATAGTTAGCAGGGGGAAGAACAGCATGAGACAAGGTCACAGAGGTAAGCAAGGCACACTGTTCAGGGCCTTGAAGGTCATGTTAAAGTGTTCTTCCTTCATTCTGAGTGGAATGGGAAGACACTGAGGAGCATAAGCGGTAGACAAACATGATCTAATTTGTATTTTGAGAACATCAGGCTACAGTGGGTAAGATGGCTACATGTGTCATCAATAAACACTGAACACTCATAGATGGACAAGGACACAGCTTCTTTTACTCAGAGCCAAAACTGCCTTAAAAGGAACTAGAGCCAAGACTGTGTTTACTAGTGTGTTTTATATGTTTTAATTTGAGTTGCCAAAATTATTAAAATCATGAGATTTCACTTAAAATATCTGGATTTCCTCCTGCATCTTTGGATTTGTTTGGTTTTTATTATTATTATTATTATTATTTTCTGGAAGATCCAGTAACATTGAGCCTGCAGTCTTGCCTAGAACCAACTGGCTGGAGCTGAGTAGCAGCTGGTTAATTTGCCCATTTGGAAAGTGCTGTGATTTCATATTTGCCACATTTCTTCCAAATCCCCTACTGCGTAAGAACTAGCCTGCCTCATTCACTTTTCTTACTTGTTGGCTACAGCTAGATGCATTTATTATTTTTTACTTCCTCATAGGAACCGTAGTAACTAATAACAATCACAGTCCTTGGGAGCTGTTCCTAGCGCTGCTTCAAAACCTTGGTAAAGACCATGCCAACTTGATCTTTTTTTTTCTAAACCTGATCTTTGTTCACTTATTAGTCCCAGATGGCTTTGTCCATTGTTTCTCGAACAAGACCACACCTAGGCATGAAACATCAACTTGTTCTGTCTCACTGCTCATCCAAGCTTAGTGCTTAGCTTCAGTTCTGTGAGTCATTACCCCAGGTCTCAATCTCACCTGTTTGATCATGCTTGTTTCTGAAGACATTCACACAGGGCCTCTGCACTGTTTACATCTACTATTCATGTCAGGGCTGGACCCTTTGAGGGGCAGGGTACTGTATACAAAATTAAGTGTTTTAGTTGGCAAAACAGATGCTGCCTAAAGTGCTTTATTTATAATTTAATTATTTAATTGTAAATGTAAATGTAAAGAATGTGCAATCCTAATTGTATTTCATGTGTAACCTCTTGGGTTGAGATTAACTGAAGCCTATTTCTAGCTTTATCCCTTTACTCTCATCTGCCTGGAGAGTATGCAATTTAGCCAAATCATAAAAAATAAATGCTTCTAAAAGAATGTAAGGGCATTAGGTAGGGAATTTTAACTTGTCCTTTACTGTAACTCCAGTACCTAGAGTACTGGGACATGGGAAGCTTCTCAGTACATATTTTGTTGAGTAGTGAGTGAATGCCAGGCTATCAGACATGCAGCACAAGATATGCTCTGGACACATGAGACGGCTAAATGGAAAACCATGCTCGTGCTTGCTGATGAGATCTCTAAAATATAATAGAAGCATCGTCTATATCACTTTCTTCTCCAAACAACACCAATTACTTAACTATGAGCTATGGCTTCCAGCTTATATGCTATTTTCCTAAGCTATTTATATTACGAATCTATAATAGCTCTCAGACTAATAAAATTCTTCATTGATTACCTCTTGATAAAAGTAACTTCTGTTGGTTCAATATATAATCTTGAAACATACCAATAGATATAATAATTATGAAATATCTGGAGAATATTTCCTAATATAGAAATATCACATCCATCACTAATAACCACATATGAAAATAGAGTTACCTAAATATTGCTTAACCCAGGTCTAAATTGTGTCTTCCAATCACAGTCACATTTCTTTCCTCTTCTTCCTTTCCCTGAGCAAAACTTCTTGGACAGAAAAGACATTCATCAGACTCAGCATAAAATGAAAATCTCTCAGTCCTTTAGTTCCACCTTTATCAGTACTACATTGGAGATGACACAGCTGTGATTCTTTTCTTTCTCTTTCCTTCCACTCAATACAGAAAACCTCACCTCTTGCCAAATTAATTCTACCACCTTATCACCAAATTAAATATTAACAAACGACCATCAAAGACAAAAGTTATGTTGTGTGAGCCTTAATTGGATGAGAACCTCATCTTGCTGCTTGCAGGGAATCAATTGTCAGGAAACAGAATTTATAGACTGACCTGATTTCTAAGACTTGTTTAAAACAAAAAGAACCTCAAGAACTTCATATGACCATTTTTCTCTTTGCAGGGCAGTACATATTTCGGCTGTGAAACAACGTCTCAATCAATGTGCTATCTTTCTGTGCACTAACTCAACTGATTTTGTGATAAATTAATTTGTCAGAAATCCACAACTGCAGGTTAGAGATAGAAATAAAGTCACATGAAAGACCAATTGGGGCTATTTTGGATCTGTTAGCCTTATGATAGGATGTTTTAATTTATGCATCATAGAAATCTCTTTACACCACTGCCTGTAATTGCAGCATCTCACAATGCTTGCCTGTGCTCTGGTTTCACTTTATTCTGGAAAAGCTGGTACAAAGTCACTTTATGTAACTGATGACTTGCTGGGCCAAACTAATTTTAAGACATATTATCTAATTATTTTTTAATCTCATGATATCATTATTATCACAATAATAAAAATAACAATAAAAAGAGCAAAAATACTACAAATAAAAAGACTTAGTGAGTTTCCCACCATCAAATGGAATACTTAATTTTCCCTATACAAATTTCCACTTTTATCTAATTCTCTATGTGAATATAAAATTGCACATTACAAAAAAACCCTTTCTCCTAATTCATTCTTCACTCCAATGCCATCATTGCTATAGAACACCCATTTAATTGCCTATCTAAATCTATTTTTTTTCCTTCTTTGCCAAGAAAGTCTCAGTTTTCTTCAGAACAACAATGTGCTTAGTCCCAGGTAGCTAATAATAGTCAATGTAAGCCAAACTTAATAATACTATGCGTCACTTCTAGCCAGAGGTCACCTACTTTCGGTAATTAGACTTGGGAAGGAGCCTTTGCAGGGATGTTTGGGAAACTTTTACTCCTCTGAGGAGAAAAAGAGACGAGGGTAGCTGGCATCACCCTGTCACCCTTTTGCTACTTTGAATTCAGGCTTGATATCTGGAACTGCAACAACTATCTCGAGATTAAAAAAGCAAGTCAGAGTATAAATGGCAACATGCTAAAGATACCACAGAAAGACAGCTCCTAGACACATACAGGGGAATGACACACACTGGGACCTCTCAGAGGGTGGAGGCTGGGAGGAGGGAGAGGATCAGGAAAAACAACTAATGGGTACTAGGCTTAATACCTGTGTGATACAATAATCTGTACAACAAACCCCATGACACATGTTTATTTAACAAACCTACACATGTACCCCTAAATTTAAAATAAAAGTTAAAAAAATACTAAGTTCCTTGTGAAATCCAGCAAAATGCCTACTTTCAGACTTAGTATTTGAGAAAAATCAATCCCCATTTGATGACGACACTGAAGCCTGTAACTTACCACTGAATGCTTTTCTACGTGATACAGTGGTTTTTTTAGTAGCTCAGGACTTCTAAAAAAGAAAGTCTCACCTTGTTTCTTGTGTTTCTCTTTAAATCTACTTTCCACTTAGCTCTCAAATAGCCACTCAAACTGCTCATGATTCTCTGAATTCTCTCTGTGGTTCACTGCAGGATTTTGTAAATGGTTCTACCTCCATCACTGAAGTATTTTGCCATCTTTATTTTTCTTCATCAAAAGTTATGTTAGTACAGGTGTATTTCATGACTCAGTAAGCCTACTCTTAGTAATGTTTCAATAAGAAATGCATATATGTTTATATTACACATATGTATATGTGGATATTGTATATAAACTTATATATAAACACGTATGTGTATGTGTATATATGTGTATATATACACACACACATATACATACATATATACACATACATACACATGTACATATATATTTTTTTACCAAAAAGACAGAGATTGAGCATATAAAACACTATTCATAAAAATCCCAAACTGAAAACAACTCAAATGGACACCAGTGGTAAAAAGGATAATGTGTGGTATGTTTATGGCACTGTAAGTGAACAAACTGCAACTACAGCCACATGCAACAATATGGATAGATCTCACAAAGATAACACTAAGCAAAGCACCTAGGCTCAAAAGAAGATGTACTGTATTATTTCACTGATTCAAGTTTTAAAACAGGCACCTAATCAATAGTGTCAGAGTAAGATAATTGTTGCCCTTGGGGAAGGCAGTGACTGGAAGGAGGAACGAGTAGAGCTACTAGGATGCTGGGAATGTTCTGTTTTCTAATCTATGTCATAGTCACATGGTTGTGTTCCCTTTGTGAAATTACACCACGCTGTATATCTAAGATTTGCGCATTCCTCTGTATGTGATATTTAAAGAAATTATTTTCCAAAGCAAAAAAAACGTTTAATCACATCAAAGAATTATCATTAACATCATTAACATAAACGCATTTCTTCTACAACCCTTCCTTTGATTCCTTCTTTTCAATTTAACCTTTTTCTCTCTTACTCTTCCATAGAATTTTGTCTACACTTACCGTGTAACAGATATCCCAAGCTCTTTTGTATTACAATGTCTGAATATGTAAACACCTCTTGTCCCCATAAGACTATGATCTCTCTGATGGCAAGGATCTCATCTGTGCTATGTCACACTGCAATGCACCAGATAGATTAGTAATCATCTTTGAAGGGAGTTTTACTTCAAAATAGCTTTCTATAAAACATACTTACCAAAAGTCAGCTGTTGGTGTGTGCTTTTGTGTTTTTCAGTTTTCATAATCTAATATCATGAAGTTTTGCAATTCTGAAGGCAGCTGTAGTGTAGAAGGCACATTGGATGAAAAACGTAATGAATTTATTTGCAAGCCTTCACTCAACACCACCTTTAGCTGTGGAAACTAATACAGGCAACTTTACCTATTAGATCTGCAATATCTTCATCTGAATTACGGGGATAATCATGTCTGCCTCACAAAATCGATATGTATCTCAAGAGACTTAATGTATCTAATGTTACGTAAACTCTGAAACTGCATATAAACTACAAGCATTGTTCTCCATTGTCTTCCAGTAGTATTTCCTAGCCTTTTTCATGTCATGTCACACCTAGAAAATTATAGTTATTGTACAATACACTAGAGTAAAATAACAAGGCTTCTTAGAGCTGGAGGACAGGTAATTATGCACACTGGCTAGAAAGCACCAGAAAACCATGAATTTACTAAAATTAAAAATTCTTGCTCAGATAGGATCAAGGTATTGTGTCTCTCCTTCAAGCAACGTCCACTAAGTTGAGCTCAAACACAATGGTAGATCTACAAGATAGATTGCTCCAATCACCATTGGGATCAAAACAGGAGTGTCATTCATCATATAAGAGTATTCATACTACAGACTTAAATCTCCAAAACTGAATTTGGAATGCTTATTTAGGTTTGCATGGACTTTTTGGTGGCATCACAGGAAAAAAAGACTTTATAAAGGATGCTTTGTTTATATCTTACATATCTAATGAGAATAAATTTGCAAACACCTGATCAATATTTAAGAAGAAATGAAATACTTATTTTGTACATTTTCTTAATCACTTTTTCCAGCACAAAGATTCTTATCATTAGTTAATATATAATTGTAATCTGATTCATTCATTTTTCTAACAAATTAGTTTCCAATTCTTTCCTATTTCCTCCACCCTTATAGAGAAAGAAAAAGTATATAAAAATGACATACACACTCACACACATATACACAGGTAGGTATTGATGTTTTTCCTCTTAAATTACTGAGGTATTAGTAGTCAGATGGGGAGAGTAGAGAAGAAGAAACTATTACACATTGCAGAAAGTTTGCTGAAATAGTCTCATTTCTTCAGCATTTCCCAAAGCATGGTATGCAAAATTATATTAGTTGACACCCAGATGAAACTGTTAAAAAGAAGTATGGTTATATTAAAGTAATTATTTTTATAGTAGAAAAAAACAGCATGTTAAACTTATGATTTTACAGATACTATTACTAGGACAAAGCTTAATTGATTTTTAGATATGTTGATTTAAAGAAAAAGGAGCACATCGATATAACAAAATTATTCAAGAGGTGCATGAATTTCTAGAGTTTCAGGCTACTGTGTTAGTTGATATTTGCTCCTCACATGTCATTAGGTGTCAGAAAAGCCTCCTTAATGGTGCTTTCCGCTGGGTCAGTTCCAAAATTTTTCCAATTTATACACAGGATGGTAGAGATAAGAAGTGATGACGTAAGAGGTAAGAAGTGATGATGTAAGAGGTAAGAAGTGATGACGTAAGAGGTAAGAAGTGATGACGTAAGAGGTAAGAAGTGATGACGTAAGAGGTAAGAAGTGATGACGTAAGAGGTAAGAAGTGATGATGTAAGAGGTAAGAAGTGATGATGCCTCCCAAGTAGCTGGGACCACAGACATGTACCACCATGGCTGGCTAATTTTTGAAATTTTTTTTAGAGACAGGGTTTCACCATGTTGACTAGGCTCATCTTGAACTCCTGGGCTCAAGCAATCCACCCTTCTTTTTAGGAAAACTTAGAAATAATCATCTCAATGTATAATCATGGGAATTACAAATTTAAGAGACAAATGGAAATATAAAGAGTTCCAGCAGGCCTTGGCCAATGACAGCAGGAGTCCTGGGTCTTAGTCTAGGTGCTGAGACTATGTTCCTTTAGCAGATTTCTTCCTTGAACCTCAGCTTGCTCATCTGTGAAAGGACTAAATTATCTCTAAAGTTCCTCTCTGCAACATCAATCTGTGAGTCTATGTATAAAACATTAACTCTGCATTAGGAGCACAGTTAGCTGTTAAGTATGTCAAATGGACTTCTTCTTAACTAAGTGGCCCATAAATTAAATTGTTGCTTCTTCCATCCAATGTATCCACTTATCCAAGTCCATGTGCTAAGGGTTTTATTAATTTATAGCTAATTTTACTACTCCAAGGGAGACATAAGAAGGCCTCAGAGAATGTATTAGTCAGGCCTTGCACTTCCATAAAGAAATACCTAAACCTGGGTACTTTATAAAGAAAAGTGGTTTAATTGGCTCACAGTTCTGCAGACTGTACAGGAAGCACGATGCTGGCATCTGCTCAATTTCTGGGGAGGCCTCAGGAAACTTACAATCATGGCAGAAGGTGAAGGGGGAGCAAGTAATTCACATGGCCAGAGCAGGAGGAAGAGAGAGAAAAGAGGGAGGTGCCACACACTTTTAAATAATCAGATCTCAGGAGAAGTCACTATTGCAAGGACAGTACCACGGGGGATGGTGTCAAATCAGGAAAAACCGCCCCCATGATCCAATCACCTCCCACCAGGCCCCACCTCCAGCACTGGGAATTACATTTTAACAGGAGATTTGGATGGGGACACAGATCCAAACCCTATCAGAGGATGACTTTTTTCTGTTGTTTAGAAGAGAACTAGCTATACAACAAGGACACTGTTCTGACTCCTTGGATCAGAAGAGAATGACAGAACAGCATGTACCTAGAGATTTATCTAAACACTTCAGAAATCAAACGGCAAGTTTCACGTTTCCAGACACCTTCTGAAATATTTTCTACCATTTAGCATAACCAAGCATTTCTTGCATCTCTGTCTTACTCTGTAGCTTCCCCTCCAACCTCCATTAGAGCTCAGAAAATTCACTAGCTCTTCCTCTCATAACATCTTAGGTTTGACACAGAATGTGGCAGCTAGAAGACACTTCATAGGTCATTTATCTCTGCTTCATATCAGATGTTTAAATCCCTCTGCAATATCCCTACAGACATCCAGCATCTGTTTGTACAATAACAGTAACTGCAAAGTTGATAAGCAGCCGAAATATCCATTGTGTTGTCTACAATAGTACTTCCTGTTGGCACACAGCTGCTTTTCAAACTAAATCTTGCAAACCTACTTCTACTTCCTCAAAATCATCAGACCATAATATCTTATTTCAATCTCTCTTGTTTAGGTTAAATATTTTTAGTCTTTACCTGTTCCTTTTGAGTCATGATTCCAAATCCTACTAATATCCTGGTCACAATTCCCTAGATGCATTCTAGTATGATAATATTCCTTGAAAATCATGATTCCCAAGACCATATATAATCTCCTCCTTCCCACCTGCAAATGTTTTGTGATCTGCATGGAATACAAAGGCAGAACCTACTGTATCATGCATTCTATTTCTTCTCTCATTTGTGATTTATTTAATATGTGGAACACAGATTGAAACAGAGGGTGTAGTACAGAGAAACACTAGGGAAACTCAAGGTCTTATCTACATATTTGAAAGTGCTGTGGGAAGAATTGGAGGGTCTATGCATATATATATATATTTTTTTTTTGAGACAGAGACTTGCTCTGTCATGCAGGCTAGAGTGTAGTGGCACGATCTCAGCTCACTGCAACCTCTGCCTCCCAGGTTCAAGCAATTCTCCTGCCTCAGCCTC
Source organism: Macaca thibetana thibetana (assembly GCF_024542745.1). Taxonomy (NCBI): domain Eukaryota; kingdom Metazoa; phylum Chordata; class Mammalia; order Primates; family Cercopithecidae; genus Macaca; species Macaca thibetana. The sequence goes on along the minus strand of NC_065579.1, from coordinate 5,891,627 downwards.
TCGAGTAACTGAGATTACAGGTGCCTGCCACTGCACCCGGCTAATTTTTGTATTTTTAGTAGAGACAAGGTTTCGCCATCTTGGCCAGGCTGGTCTCGAACTCCTGACCTCGTGATCCACTAGCCTCAGCCTCCCAAAGTGCTGGGATTACAGGCGTGAGCCACTGCACCCGGCCACTGATACATTTTCTACAGTCTTATTAACCATAATCTAAAAATCATCCTAATCTCTGAAGAAACCTAATAACAAAGCTATACTGAACAAAATTATACAACATATACATTTATATCTATGTATGCTTATATATATGTATGTGAATATATAAAGTGTTCATACATAAACATTTAAATCAGTCTTACTTTGCATCACAAGCAGTAGAATATGAATGTTTTTTCCCAAGATACTTATATCATGCTGTATATAATTGTTTTTATAAAAGCTGTTTTCCACAATTCATGAAAATTATATATATAAACCTACCTATACATGTGTGTAAGTCTTTATCAATCATAAAGTGTTTTAGACCTACTTGATCTTTACAAAACTCCAGGATGCTGTAAACTTAAGGAAAGAATTAGCACACTCATTTTCAAGTAACACACGAAGTTTGTCAAAATTCACATAGTTTTTAAATTACAGAGATAAAATTGTAACCCAGACCTTTGTATTCCAAATCCAATAGCCCTCACCTTTTTGAGACAGGGTCTTGCTCTGTTGCCCAGGCTTAAGTGCAGTGGCATAATTATGGCTCACTACAGCCTTGACCTCTCAAACTCAAGTGATCCTCCCAACTCAGCCTCAAGTAGTTGGGACCATAAGCATGGGCCACCACCCCCAACTAATTTATATCTATATATTTTTAGAGAGAGGGTTTCCCCACGTTGGCCAGGCTCATCTCGAACTCCTGGGCTCAAGCAGTCCACCCATTCCGGCCTCCCAAATTGCTGGGATTACAGGCATGAGCTACCGTGCCCAGCCTAATCCTCACTTTTAAAAATAGGAAACCATTTGCTAAAATCCATGATTAAAGTTTTTCTAATCACAAATAGAGCTAGACTCTTATGTAAACACTCCCCAAAGAAACCACATGGACTCCAAAAACCATTAGCAGCCTCTAGTCACAAATGCTATTATCATTCTTACTAGGCGAAATTCAAAACCAAGAAAAGCCAAAGCAAGATGAAACATTTATAAAAAGTCTAACTTTCCACCCCAAGCTAATGGATTCTTGCCACCACTGCAACATCTTACATTGCTTAAAACAAATGTTCCCAAATCTAGTTCTACAGTATAATCTCGGGAGGAGCTTTTCTAAAATATAACTACAGAACCTTTCTGGTACAGAGGAGGTCTGGTGCAGGACAAGGCAATCTGTTTGACAAGAGCCTGATGTGACTCTGATATACTGGTCCAAGCCTGGCATTTGCCAGCCATGGGAAGATGCTTTTGTACTTGCAATATCCTCCCTCTTTTCCCTGCAACATCAGCTTTCCTTCTTTCTAGTCAATCTATCTCATCAGCATATAAATATGCTAATAATATTTTTCATAAAAACAATGTTCTCATGATCTCACATTCCCTTACTTTTCCACACAACTTTACTGCAAAACTCTTACAGAAGGATTTTTCCATACTCACTGTCCCCACCACTACCTCACTTTCTAGTTTCCTGAGCCCTTTCAAACCAGACTTTCTCACCCACTTCTCCATTGAAACTGCTCACCAAGGTTACCAATGACCTCCACGTTTCCCAATCGAAAGATCCATTCCCAGTCTGCACATTGTGGATATCGCTCATCAAGTTGGTCATTCCTTTCTGCCACTCTCTTCACTTAATTCCTGTGTTATCACACTCTCCTGAATTTCCTCTACTTCTCAAGCTACTCCTTCTGGTTTTTGGGTAGGATTTAGCTCCTGATGGCTAAATACAGAACATTGCAGGCTTAGTCCTTATATCTCGTTTCTTCCATATTGACACTCACTCCTTACATGACTAAATACAGTTCTGTGGTCCTAAATACCATCTATATGCTGATGAATCACACGCTCATATCTCAGCCCGAGCCTCTCCTAAATTCCAGAATTTTATCTTTCTCTTCAATGTCTCTTCTCTACTCCATGTGAAATTTAACATATTCGAACAGAACACTTTTTTCCCCCACCCTCCCCCACCTCCACCACACAACACAGACTTACTCTATTTCCCAAATCAGTAAAAGGTATCACTCTTCACCTCATTGCTCAGGCCCAATTACTTGAGTTATCTTTGAGGCCTCTCTTTCTCTCAAATCCCACCATCAATCAATAGCAAATCTTAACAGTTCTGCCTTCAAAATATATTCCAAGTCAGACCATGTGTCACAACTCAACACATTATCACCCTATTCCAAACCTCCCACCAGAAATCCTGAATAACCTACTAAATGGTCTCCCTGTTAGAGTCTGTTTTCATAGTGCAGCCAGAGGATCCATTTAAAATATAAATGGTTTATGCCACTGTTGTCCAAAACCCTTCCATGACTTCCCATAATCCTCATTCCAAAATAAGTGTCACGGCGTAAGACCCCAAACAATCTCCTTTCTTACCATGCTTCCTCACTTTGCTCTTGCCACACTGCTCTTCTTCCTCCTCTTAAAATATGCCACATTTTTTTCTGCTTCGGGACTTTTCCACCTGCTGTTCCTTCCAGCTGGGATACACCTTCCCCAGGTATCTGCAGGCTGGCTTGCTTCCTCACTTCCTTGGTCTTTACTAAAAAGCAATTCCCTTGGAGAAAACTGCTCTATCCAAAGAGTTCTTCCTTTCACTCTCTATCCCCTTAATGGGTTTATTCTCTTTATAGCACTTATTACCACTTCACATTCTATTATACGCAGGCAAGTTGTTTATTTATTGTTTTACTTCTGCACTAGAAAATAAGCTTTCAAAATCAACATTATTTTGCTCACCACTGAATCTCCAGTAGTTAAAATAGCACCTGGCAAACAGTAGGCCATCAATAAATGAAGGAAGGAATAAATGAAAGACAGCAAACTCATGAGCCTGAAGCACATGTTCCTTCTTGGCCCCGTGACTTGGTGCACATTTTCCCTTTTACTTAAAATGTTCTTTCTCATTACCTTCTATGCCAAGTGGATGCCTATTTATATTTAAAAATGCAACTTGAATGATAACTTGCTTTCATCTCTGTTTGCTCCTGTGGATAATTATTCTTATCTTTAGTCTAGCACCTATTTTTGAGGATGTATTTTTGACTATATATTTGCTCCCTGGCTACACCATGAACTCCTTGGGGCAGACGTTGACTTATCTTTGTATGCCCAAAGTCCGGCACCTACTAGAAACCAAATTATGTCTAAATATGTCTAATCACTAGTGCTTATGTGAGCTTTTACTTTCCTTCTGTCTGTGCTGTTATTTTTATTAACAGTTAGTGTTCATTACTCTGGTTGCCACACCTAAATGTCATTCAACTGTTCTCTCTGCATTACAGATAAAAATGCGCGTAGGCCCTAGGAATTAAACTCTGATCGAGTATGTATTTGCTTACCATTGACTGAGAACTAGAGTGAGGCAAGCCTTTAATAATAGAAGTAAGTCGGATATTGGAGTCCACTACCACACACTTTGTAAGAGTCTAGTTATTAGTCACCGGTGAACGCATTAAAACAAGTTTAAATCAACAAAATGCATTAATCTCTATCATGTTATCCCACTCCACAACATAGACGGAAAAGTTTCTATTTAACTGATAAGGATAGCATCTTCTGTAGGCAACATCATAATAGAATAGGTCAGAAGAAAATGTGTGCAACAAAATAGCTATTGGAAGATATATCTCTTATGACAAAGAAGCTGTAAGGTTCATGTTGGTATAATTTGCTTCTGCCTTTAAATCCTCTCCAAAGTGATATAAAATGAAGCTTTATTTTATCCCTGATATAGCCTTTGTGTCATGAATAAATCAAATATAACAACAGTGGTAATAAATAAGTTATATCTGTGTCATGCTTTTTCTATTTTATGCTTTGGACATACACTATTTCATTTAAACTTCACTATGCTTTGATGGAAACAAGGATGATCATAATCACTTTACAGATCAGAATTTTGAGGCTTAAAGAGGTTAAGAAACTTGCCGAAAGTCATGCATTGAGTGGCACCAAAAGAACTAGATTTCAACCCAAGTCACAAGTCTACCAATCCGAAGTGTACTAAGGGGTACAAGTTCTGGATTCAAAGATTCAGCCACTTTACACAGACTTAGGGCTTTGAAAAAACATCTCAAGCTTACTGGCCCTCAATTTATTCATCTGCCAAATAAAAGGGTGCATTCAATGCCTCCAATTGTTGCTAGCATCCCAATATTAAGATTCTGCATTTAAAGTCACTTATGCTCTCTGCACTTAAACTCTGTAATCTTCATTAGAAAGTTACAACCCAGGTATTATTTTCTCTTCCTGAAATCTTCGTTGCAATAATAACAGCAAGGTGCATTAGAATTAGTGAAACTTGGTCATGTCTAAGGGATTCATGAGGTGAGAAGATCAATCAAAACAAAGTCCTGCCTCAGGGTTAATGTCTGCCTTAGAAATGCACTTTCACCTTTCTGAGACAGCTGGCTATTTTTGGTCATAAGGAACCTGCTAAGGATGCCCATGTGGCTTGGAAAGCAGAACTGACACAGATCTGAAGTCACTGGATAATCCCAGCTCCACATATTGTCTTTCACTTATTTTTCCTCCCACATACCTGGAAGGATTGACTTGAGTCTCAAGTGCTCACTCTAGTTCCAGCTCAACCAAGAACCATGTCCTTTCCATTTAAAAGGTGAGATGACAAGAGTGCACCTATTTACAAGTCCTGGGAGAGAGGAGGGGAAGGTCTAGAAAATGGAATAGGATTTCAGACCATTCTCATTTTGTCCCTGTAGTATTGCTGATATAATAAATCCAACTTCCCCCCTGCCACACACAGAATAGTCAGGCAATTTCTCAGCAGATGCTACAAATTTCCCTCTATGCCAGGCCACTGGGCAATAACCTAATCTATCCTACTCAGGTTACTACTCTTTCTGCTTCATTCAATGCCCAGTTGCTTCTGAGACTAATCCAACTCTGAATACAGAATGTTTTTTCTAGTTAACATGAATGTAAGAAATCAGAGAACATTAGCCAAGCAAGACAGTTCCTCCTACTATGACTGAATATGCATTCCGAAGTGAAATACAGATAATAAATACCTACACTGTGCTTAACAGGTGCCAGCACTATCCTAAGAGCTTTCATAAATTAACTCATTTTAATCCTCACTATAATCCCCACAAAGTAGGTGCTATTGCTATTGCCATTTTATGAATGGAGAAATTGAGGCACTGGGGGGCTAAAGAACAACCTTGAAGGTTGTTCAAGATCCTATAAGTGGTACCTCTCAGAGCCATGTAAAATCTAGCAACGTGGCTCCATAGTCCATACTCTCAGCCGCTATAGTTGACAATTTCGCATCAGGCTACCTCTTTCTAAATTTGATAAATTTGTTTTAACAGGGATACAATTCAAAAACACAAAATTGAGTGAAAAATAAGATGCAAAGAGATCAGCAGAGTTAGATGCCGTTTATATAGATGTTTAAAACACTCAAAACCATTACATATATGTTAAGAATGTAAACACATGGACTGGAGGGACACACCAAAATCATTAAAGTTGTTACACCTGAGAAAAAAGAATTGGAGAATAGAGCTAGGAAGGGTTCTAATAATTTTAATTGCATCACTAATATTTAACTTCTTCATTTAAAAAAAACCTGAAATAAACATGATAAAAAGTCAGCAAATTTTTTCATTCTAAGTTTTAGGTGTATTGGTGTTTGTTACAGTATTCTCTGAACATTTCTGTATCTTAACCTTAAAAACAAACTACATATATTTTTTATTCTATTCCTTCCCGTGCCTTCCCAATTCCAATGCCAGGAACTCTACTTCCAGTTGAAGTCATGGAATCCGTAAGTATTGCATTTTGGAAAACAAAATCGTAATGATGACTCATCTAGGGTTAGTTAGCCTAACAGTAACTACAAATAGAATATTTCCAGCTGAGTGTGATGAAAACAACACAACAACGAATCCACTCAACTAGAATTTGAACTGAGCACACGTACACAATGACAGCAGCCAACCATAATTGCCAGAGAAGATAACCTACAAACAAAAATATTTGGGAGAATTTATTTCTACTCGAAACATAGCAGTCTCTGCTAGAACAATGACAAAGCTGTTTAAGAATGACACACTTCAGACATCATTAATATCTTAATTAGGATCAGTTTTGCTCACCTGTTATCTCCCTTATCAAACTATGAGTTCTTTTAAAATAGGGTTCATGCAGGCACATTGCTTGGCACATGACACAGGTCTTAGTAATGCTGGTTGAAGAAAACATGTAAACGAAGCTGTATTTCATAATGTCATTCTTTCCCAAACCTAAAACATTCAACTCTTCAAGCAGTAGCGTGACCAATGAGGCTGGCCTTTAAAACTCCTATAACTAGATAGATACCAATCCGGAAAGTGTTCGTAATTTTTGCTCCCTAGGATAGAGATTAGAATTTTCCCTTGTCCTAGAAATTACTTTGTTTTGAGAGGGACTGCCTGGTGAGTCTTTCTAATCATACAAATCTAAGTCCATTTCCTATTCTTTGTTCTTGGAAATCCCCCCTCCCACCACCACCATTGTAACAGATGCTTCCAACGAGGTGTTAAGTATTTTGTTTAGTAATTTACATTGGGTATATTTTAAGCAGAACCAAGTCTAAGCAGACTTAAAAATTTTTCCTCTGCATTTGGCTGTCCTATTTGAAAATCCTTGTTTATCATTCTTAGAAGAATTGTCTTATTTTTCCTAAAAGTCCATGAGAACGGATCATCCCAAGAAGAGCATGCCAGACTAATCTCTTTGCAATCTACGTTGTATAACAGATAATGGAAAGGTGTAATGCTACTTGGGCCGGACCCCTCGTGTTTCTCGTCCAATATTTAAAATGAAATAACCCACACACGTAGAAATGTACAGATAACTACTGTGATTACTTTTTCTGGACCAGGAGTGGCCCGACCATGCCCTATGGTACAAGTGTCTCTCCTAAAAGACAGAGATGCTCCACCTTCAGTCATGTGGCAGTAAGAAAAGCAACTAACGTTGGAATGGGAGCAGGAATTTTCTCTGTGTAATTGGGAGTAGCGCCTAATTGCTAGAGGAAACAAAGAATATCCGTTATGCATCTAGGCTAGGAGTTAAAGAGAGAAAACCAAGAGGCTCTTCTAGGGACCACATGGCCTAAGGGCTGTAGAAGCAGTGATAGCTAATATCTATCTTAACATTTCTATTTCCTACACTGTAAATACACTTCTGTTTTCTGTAGGAATTCAGCAAATTATTCCAAAGACCCACAGTCTGGTTTTTCTTAAGACTGAAAGAGGAGAGTGGCAAAGTTCTTGCATCTCAGTGGTTCTGAGTGAGGAAAGTTGGTGGATACGTCAAATTAACACCAGGATAAATCTGTGGAATGTATAAATACTTGCAGTGTTTCTTAGAAATTACTTGGTGACAGAAAAACAGCAAGAAAATGAAAAATCGGCAATCTACTGAATGAGCCTAGCTATCAGGACTTGAGAAATAAAAGTGAATTTACTTTTTAGTCACAGGTTAATGAGGTCAAAAATGTTTGTTATGTAATTTATAATGTTAAATTTTAATATGATTTTTGCTTGCCTCCTGTCCTGATCCTGTGAAAAATCTAGCAACATAAGAGAGGGTTGAAAATGGATCACCATAGACTATTCAGTAGTAGTGTTACTATGCTGAATTCCAAAAACATCAGTGATCCAAAGTCACTTAAAAGACTATCACCCAAGTTATATGTTACAGCCAAATTACTCCCCAATACCATTTTACATCCTTTTATCAATGAAAAACCAAATTGAAATGTTTTCTGAATTCTATGGATATGGTGATTGTTAGTTTTTGTTGTTGTTGTTGTTGTTGTTTGTTGTTTGTTTTAAGAGTCTTGCTCTGTCGCCCAGGCTGGAGTGCAGTGGTGTGATCTCCGCTCACTGCAAGCTCCGCCTCCTGGGTTCACGCCATTCTCCTGCCTCAGCCTCCTGAGTAGCTGGGACTACAGGCGCCCACCACCACGCCCGGCTAATTTTTTTGTATTTTTAGTAGAGACGGGGTTTCTCCGAGTTAGCCAGGATGGTCTCGATCTCCTGACCTCGTAATCTGTCCACCACAGCCGGCGATTGTTAGTTTTACGGAAATAAACAGAAATCTCACAAATGCAATAGGCTATATATAGACTCCTATTGCTTTTTACCAGAATAAAGGTCTGTCTTAAACAGTAAGGAAAAGCTCAACATACAGATCAAATTTTCAAATATACTCAAAGATTTAGTATTGGGCACCTTGTTTGTCATAAATTAAGAGAAGGAATAAGTTAGGTTAAACCATCCACTCACAGCATGCATTTGGTATTTTATAACACCGGGAAGGATGAGTGGCAAGAAAAAGAGGAGTAGAAAAAGTACTGACTACTTGTCCAGGATTTCACAGGTTAAGCACCTTACAGACATTAATACATTTAATCCTGAGAACACTCCTATAAACTGAGCATTATTATTAAGCCCCATTTCATGTATGAGTCACAGGAAAACCAGGAAACTAGCCCAGTTACACAGTCAGTGAGTGCCAGAGCCAGGACATAAATCCCTGCTTTGTCTACAAGACCTTTCTTCAACCTCTAGATTCTGCCTCCCACTGAATTCCCCAAATGTGTGCCCCAAGGGCTGTCTGGTGGCCTTATGGAGTTCAATCAGCTGCATACCCTATTTAGGAGCAATTTAACTCTTGGATTTCAAATACAATGTACCTAATTTTCAACCTTTGCCTTGAACTCTTATCCAGCCACCAATGACATGACCTCAGGAGGTTCTGTCATTCTTCCATCACTTCCACTTAGCATGTAAAAAACAAAAACAAACAAACATAATCTTTCCATTAAACCAACTCTCCCTCACTCAGTCTCTGCCAACGTTATCACTCAACAACTGTTTCATTTATTCTTTTTTTTTTTTTTTTTTTTTGAGACGGAGTCTTGCTCTGTAGCCCGGGCTGGACTGCAGTGGCCGGATCTCAGCTCAGTGCAAGCTCCGCCTCCCGGGTTTACGCCATTCTCCTGCCTCAGCCTCCCGAGCAGCTGGGACTACAGGCGCCGCCACCTCGCCCGGCTAGATTTTTGTATTTTTTAGTAGAGACGGGGTTTCACCGTGTTAGCCAGGATGGTCTCAATCTCCTGACCTCGTGATCCGCCCGTCTCGGCCTCCCAAAGTGCTGGGATTACAGGCTTGAGCCACCGCGCCCGGCCTCATTTATTCTTATCCCTTCTTCAACATCAGTTTTCCTCTTCTCTAAAACCCTGAAATACTCCTTGACATTATGATTCATTTAGGCATTTAAACATAGGAATCCATAACTTACGGTGGCATGATTTACACAATAACTGGTCCTTAAAAATTGCATTAGAAATTCTAATTATCTTTCAAACACCACTCTCTGGAATTATGTTCTGCCCCTCCCCACTTCTTTCTCACCACTATAGACTCTTCTGCTGTCTGTATGTAACCTCCCTCCATCTTCAATTATACGGCCCCAAAAACTTAGGGTACAAGAAGAAAGGAGTAATTTCAGAGACTTTTAAGTACCACATTTGTTTCTTGTGTCATGTAACAACGAAAATCTCAAAATGTGCTCTCTGCTTACTTCAATATAAGAAAGAGAAGGGAGAATCAACGTAATTGTATGCCCTTCCGCAAGGGTGAGAGATGCTCCATATGAAGAGCGACAGCTAGTGGTCAGTGGATGGAGTAGCACACTGCTCAATTCCTGGGGTCTTCACAGGCAAAGAGAGGGTAACACTGAAGTTGGTTCAGACCAGAGGAAGTGTTAGTTGTACTCTACCCTGTCTCTCCTTCTATGCCATTCCTGCAAGGTTGCTTATCACCAGTGGTAGGTACTAGGGATACTCTGACACTGAAACTGTAGAGCCAATAAGTGAGGCCAATACCTCAAATTGAATCTCTAATGAATTTTCCAAAAAGCAGAATTCATTCATGTAATCTAAAATATTTTTGTACTCCTTAAAGGTGGCAAGCACCAGGCTAAACACTAGACATAAAATTAAGGGGAGAAAAGATCTGCCACCCTTAAGGAGATACAATGGATGGATGGATAGATAGAGAGATAGATAGATAGATAGATAGATAGATAGATCATATATAGAGATATATATTGACATATATATGTCAATCTAAATGTCAAGCAAAGAAATTGGTTGAGTTGATTATCCCCCCCACATATAAGTGACTACTACACAGCCATTCAAAATACTTTTAAGAGTATTTTAACATGGAACACACTGTTGATATAATGCTAGGTTTAAAAAAGAAAAGTTTATAGAAGAATATATGGTATAATACTATTTTGTAAAACAAAATGGATATCAAATGTAAATAGTAGTTATCTAGGGTGAGAACATGAATAATTTTTATATTCTTTTTGCTTATCTGTATTTTTTTCAAATTACTAGAATGAATTTGTACTATCTTTATAATTAGAAAATGCATAAATGCACAAACATACTTTTTTTTAAAGAAATGATCAAATGTGATCACACATTGCAGTTGGGGCATCAGCATATGGGAAAAACAGGATTATCCTTCAATCACAGGATGGGAAAATGGGATAGCCTGGACATCGAAAACCAAGAAAAAGTGAGGGTACTTGTTTCTCTCTTTTTAAGTATTGGACTGCAAAACTGGACACACTGTGTCACTGTTTCACATACTCCAACATACATAAAAGCTGCAAAGCAAAGCTGTGATTCTACTTCCTCAACTAAAAACTAAAGAAGTAAAAGTTGGTTAGAGAAGCACCTCTCTAGAAAGTAAACTTTCTAGATAAAAAATAATTGGAAAAATAGTAAACTGTCTAGACTCAAATCCTATGTCACTACACAGCTCTAGAACAAAGGTCTTCCATACTCTTGAAACTCAAAAACAAAAAGATGTTTCCTTGCTAAGATAAAGAGAACAAGAAATACAAAAGGTCAAAAAAATATGAAACAAGGTTTAACCCACATTGGTTATCAAATAAATGCAAACGAATATGTTTTTCTAATACCTAATAAAGATTTAAAACACACACATATGGCATAGTGTATCATAGCATAGAAAAGGTACACAAGGCAGAAGGGGTTGAAGAACAGCATTATATGGTTGGTAGGAGTGTACGTCACCAGAGGACATATCAATACCCTTAAGAGTATTTATGATTCCTCAGAGTTTAAAACAGAAATACCATTTGACCCAGTAATTACATTATTGGGTATATACCCAAAGGAATATAAATCATTCTACCATAAAGACACATGCACGTGTATGTTCATTGCAGCACTGTTGACTTTGCAAAGACATGGAATCAACCTAAATGTCCATCAGTGGTAGACTGGATAAAGAAAATGTGGTACATTCACCATGGAGTACTATGTAGTCATAAAAAAGAACGAGATTATGTTCTTTGCAGCAACATGGATAGATCTGGAGGCCATTATCCTAAGCAAACTAACACAGAAACAGAAAACCAGATACTGCATGTTCTCACTTATAAGTGGGAGCCAACCAAAGAAGACATATAAACATTAAGAGGGGAACCAAGGACACCAGGGCCTACTAGAGAGTAGAGGGTATGGGGAGGGTGAAGATCAGAAACCTTTCTATTGGGTCCTATGCTTAGTACCTGAGTAATGAAATAACCTGTACACCAAATCCCTACGACACACAATTTACCTATATAACAAACCTGTACATGTACCCCTGAACCTAAAACAAAAGTGAAAATAATTTTAAAAAAAGAATATCTATGCCTTTGAAAGTTACACACTGTAAGAGTTAATATTTGCTATCTCACTTTCCACAGTTACTTCTTGGCCCACAAAAGAGGCACTTCTGCCTTTCCCAGAGTATTGGAAATAAGAGTCTTTACCCTTCCGTCCATTCTTCTCACTCTTTTCCAGGGAAGAGAAAACTTTTGCGCGTTTGGTGAGATCAGTGGGGGGGAAACTGAACACGTGAGGTGCAGCCTGTTGTTTCTTTCTCTGTGGACTGGACACATTCTGAGCTGCTGAGTAGGCACTAATGGGTCAGGACCTCGACCTGCTTTTACAGGCAGATGTGGAGTCCAAATCTCTCTGACACTACTATTGGGGTTCAACAAAGATGCGGCGGGAATTCTCAGCAGATGAGTCCTCTCTGTAGACCCAGACCTTCCCTCTGGTGAGTTAGACGTGCCAAGATTTAGTTTTGGGAGAAAGGTGCTAAGTTCCATTTTGATCATCTCCAATCTAGTATTCCAGCAATCGACTAAGAAGGTGGATAGCCATCTGTTTGACAAGTTTCTCTATTTTCTCAGTTGTCTGGAACTCAGAATGAAGGAGGGAGTTCAAAGGAAGAAAATGAAAGAAAAGTTATTACTGATATCTTCCCCCAAGCCCACAGCTCATAAAAAAAATCTAAATATCAAACGACATTGAGTACACTGATAAGTATGGTATAGATCTGTAATGTAATTTAAAATCATGTTTACGAGAATCTTTTGTAAAATGGCATATCCATTAGTATTTTTAAATACAGACAGGCTTAAAAAAAAAGAAACGAAAACGATTCACTATTCCCCACCTAGTTACACCCTTACTTATATTTAAATAAAGCCAACATGTACACATCATTAGAAACAGCACAGAAATGCAAAAAGCTAAAACGGGAAAGCCTCTTTCCCGCTGCTTCAGAAGTTTCTCTCCTCAAGTAATCATTACTAACAGCTGCTTGTAAATCCTTCTGGAAAAAATATATGTTCCAAATATTTCAATATATGTACCTCTTTCCATATTTAGAATAATTGTTCAGTCCCATAGAAAGGAAACAAACACCACATATTAATGTTTGTGTGATAACTTTTGTTTAAAAACTGCACATGCATAGAATGGAAGAGATTATATTGGGGTTATAGATTTATAAGAGATTTTTTTACTCTATGGAGATTTTACATTTTCAAAGTCTCGTGCTATCATCAGAAAACTGCATAATCTGAATATATATATATATAATATATATATCACTAGTTTTTAATTATAAAAGAAACACATTTTAAATAAAAATTTAAATAATATAAACACATGTAAAGTAAAAAGCTAGTCTTCCCAGCTGTCAAATTCCCTAAAGGTAACTGCAGTTAATTGAAAAATCACAGAATTATAAATGTGTGAAGGAAATTTTATTTCTTATCAAGGGTAACAGCCTGCTAGGTGGCCATTCCTGCAGACTGGGAAGTGTAGCTCTGGCAAAGACCAGAGACAGGACCTTCAAAGGAGGAGGGGTTGGGCTAGGAGCTTTATGCTAAATAGGTTGGCTAAATATAGGTATTCAACAGGTTATAGGAGGAGTTATGAATATTCATGAAGGTAGTTCTGATGCATGCATACTGAACAAATATGCATGTAACATATGACCTATGTTCACTTTGGGGTGGAGGCTTAACATTAAGTGTATTACAATTGGACCCAGTGGGTCAAAAGGTAAAGCAGGGACAGGAAGGAAAGCACTCAAGTACACAGCTTCTGTAAGCCAGCCAGAGCCAGTGCATGGTCATGGTCTCTTATCAGGAGAAAGTTACTGATGTCAATCTCTTGTCCAATCAAAGCTACAGTTATCACTTGTGCAAGAGAAGTTGGGGGTCAGTTAGAATTTGGTGGAGCTGTAATTGCTCAACATTGCTTATCTCAAAGCCAGTGCCTGTTCAGCTGCTAGAGAAAAACAAATACCTTGTGGCAGTTAGAACATAGTTTATTCTTTTTTGTTTTTTTTGTTTTGTTTTGTTTTGTTTGTTTCGTTTTGTTTTGAGACAAAGTCTCCCTCTGTAGCCCAGGCTGGATGGAGTGCAGTGGCATGAGCTTGGCTCACCGCAACCTCCGCCTCCCGTGTTCAAGTGATTCTCCTGCCTCAACCTCCAGAGTAGCTGGGATTACAGGCATGCAACACTGCAACCAGCTAATTTTTTATATTTTTAGTAGAGATGGGGTTTCACCATGCTGGTCCTGAACTCTCAACCTCAGGTAATCTGCCCGCCTCAGTCTCCCAAAGTGCTTGGATTACAGGCATGAGCCACCGTGCCCGGCCAACATAGTTTATTCTTTCAGTGTAGGGGTGCATAACTTAACCCCTGCCTGGGATGACCTCAGATTCTATTTACAATTTGCTAATTTACGGCCACAAAGAATCTGTTCTGTCAGCCTTATGATCTCCATTTTAACATTAATGCTGGTCAGTGGTGTCCAAACTGCAAAACAGAGGGGATATAACAGGGCAAATCTGACCTCCCATCTAGTCACGGCCATGAACTCAGTGTTTAAGGCTTTTAAGGCTTTTCTGGGGTAAGCCTCTTGGCTGAGACAGGGTTCATTCAATCAGTTAAGGGGCTTAGCCTTTAGTTGTAGTTTATACTGCCATTAGCAATTTTTAATGCATTTGACCAAATACACACACACACACACACACACACACACACACACAGACATTTTAAATAGATATAAACATATTTAAAATTTATACATTTTTTCAGGATAAAATAATGTACATAGACCTAAATCTTCACCTGGGGAAGTCCCGGTTTCCTAATTTGTCTTACATAACTGTAAGGAGGAATGCTATCTTACTTTATTTCACGATAAGGTTTGCAAGCCCAAAGATCAAAGGTAATGATTGATGTTCTCCATATTCCATACCGTGGCAGTTTTAGAAAATGCAACCCCAACTTTTCACTCTCCTTTTCACCACTTTCAGGTAATCCCCAGGCTGCTTGTGACCAGAAGACTGTCACCAGGCTGAAAGGGCTATTACTGCCCAGAATTCCTGATCTCAATTAATCTTCTGGCCTCAGCCTTTGAGGAACTGGAACCACAGGCACGTCTACTATCTCTAGTCAATGACTTATTTGCAGAATGGTAGAATGAGTTGGGGTAAAAGGATCATCATCATCATTTTGAGAATGGCTTCATAATGACTGTAACTCTGTATCCACCCACAAGTTCCTTAGGGCCAAGGTCAGATGCTGAACCAAGATGGCGATTCACTGGTTCTCAAGTTTCTTCAAGTTAAGCAAATAATTAGTGCCTTAGAAAAATGATCCAGCTAGCAACAACCCCTCTCCCCTCAAAAAAAGAGATTCATTTTGTGTCACTAAGTTTTATTTAAAGACCATGCAATCGCATCCCAGCTGGCTTCATTGAAGTAACAACGTGGGCAATCAGTGACACCAACTGCAATGCTATCGTTTCTATAAACAGTAATGAGTGGAGGGGGTAGGTCGGTACTAGAAGCTTATGTATAAACAAGAAAGATCATTTCAGAAAGAGAGATTGTCTCAAAAAGAGTCACAGTATCTTTCTGATAGGCACCCTATGAAATGCAAATGCCCCACATTTAATGGCATCAGAAGAAATGTTCAAACATGGCATTCATAATATTGTGCAGTGAAAATTACATGGCATAAAGATAACAATTGCATACACTAAATTAGACAAAGAAAAAGAATTCCATTGTTTTAAGACACTCCATAGAAATTGAGAGAACAGATCTAGAAGTACTCACTGGATGTCCCTTTATAACTCTGGTACCACGGAATAAAACTTGCACCTTTCTAAGAAGCTGATTTCTAATATATCTGGCTGTAAATAAACGGATTTACGTTGAAGCAAGAGCAGAGGAAAGATATCACGTAGGTAACTTTGCAGGATATCTGAATATGGACAAAGCTAAGTAGACTTGAATTGAGTTGTAGGGTAATTGCCTTTTGTAAAAAATTGCTTCTTTTTATATCTTTATCTTAGTTTTATTCAAACACATTTTTCCAGTAAAATATACGGAGATACTACTCATTTCCATTAAAGCTCTCATCTGTCATACCCCAGCACTTCCTTGTGAACTCCTAAATGCTTTTCAAGCTCAGGGAGATTATCGCGAATCTTAGACTGAATTAATTATTCCTTCCTTGAAGTGATTCTTACCATTAAACATTAAATCAAATAAGGGTTCTTGAACTGAAACAAACTGAGACTCCTAATTACTTCATTTTGGCACTTTGGCCTTGTTTGATACCTTTAGCTTATAGGTATAGATCTCTCTGCTGAGTCTCTATTGCCTAAAACAGAAGCTAGATACAATCAATCATGAAGGATTTTTTTTGCTAAATTGGAAAATGGCAATCTCTGAAGCAAGAGACATATTTCTCTAACTTTCTACTCTCAGATGGAGAGGGAAAGAAAGAAGGGAGGGCTGGCAATTAGGACGGTGAATTGGCATGGTGCAAGTACCCTAGGTTTCAGAAAAAGTCTGCGTTCCCTTCTCTCTTCTTCTGTGCTTAACACAGAGCCAGGCAAACGGATTGCTGGCCCATAACCCAGATGGGAGCATTGAGCCTATCCTTTCACCATAAACTACTCCACTGATACTCTTCCCAATGCACACAACTCTTTGTTTATAAGTTGAGAGAAGAAAAGGAGCATTTATTTGCAGTTTCCATTGCCAGGCAGAACTGCAGCAGTGATGAAAGCTACCACATTGTCACTGCTTTCCAGGCAATGGAGATAACATGATTGTGAGCAGCAAAAGGTAATTTTCACATTTTATAGTAAGTAGAAAGGAACGACTGAGTTTTTCAGTCTTGCAATTAAATTACAGTCTTACAATTAAATTACAATTAAATTGTTAAATACAATTACAATTAAATTACTTTGAAAGAATAATCTCAAAGTTCTTGAAAAACATCAGCGGGGATTAATTACGCCTTTGGAAAACAGATCAATATCACTGAAGGACTAAGGCACCAACTAGCCTGAGGACACACACTAACTAGAATTGTAATAACAAAACCTCATAATTTGGTATGCTAAGCTAATTATCAAAAGACTACAAACAGAAATCAATACATCTATTTATTAGATACTACACGTGGTATCATAGAGAAATTAGAGCACTTTAACTAAAAAGAGTCTGCAACACAGATCAGTAACTCTCCATTAAATCTTATTATTTATGCTGCACTGCCTTATCATATCAACCAAGGCAAGCTAGATAGATAATACACTAACGTAAACTTTGAAGTTACTCACAAAAAGAGGTTGTAACTTTTTATTTGCATTAAATGTCCATCATGGGTCATATGTCGGGGCTCTTCATCACAGATACTCAGGCACACAGGCTAAGGGTACACACTGCCTTGAACGTCAGCAGCAGCAAAGAACCTCAGGTGAGTTGTGCTCAGGCTATGAAAGCTTCCAGTATGTCACTTCTGCTCACATTTCATTTGCCTGAGGCAAGTCATACGGCCACACCTAACTTCCAATGAATGGGATAATGTCATCCAACAATATGCCCAGCAGGAGGATCCAAAATACTGGGTGAAAAGTGCTAATGACAACTCAACAATGAGAAATGAACAGCCTCATTTAAAACTGGTCAAAAGACATTAAGAGATACCTCGCCAGAGAAAATACACAGATGGCAAGCAAGGACATGAAAAGATATTCAATATCATATGCCATCAGGGAATTGCAAATTGCGTCAATAATGAAAACTTACTCCACACTTATTAGAATGCCCAAAATCCAAAACATTGACGACACTGACAAGTATGTGGAGCACCAGGAACCTGCATTCATTGCTGGTGGGACAGCCAAATGGTACAGCAACTTTGAAAGACAGTTTGACACTGTCTTACCAAACTAAACACTGTTATTATACAATCCAATAGCTGTGCTCCTTGATATTTACCCAAATAGGCTGAAAACTTATATTCACAGAAAAACATGCACATGGATGTTTATAGCAACATTATTCTTCATCATTTCCAAGTCTTGCAGCAGCCGAGATGTTCTGTAATAAGTGAATGGATAAATAAATTGTGGCACATCCAAGTAATGGAATATTATGCAGTGCTAAAAAGAAATAAGCTATTACACCACGAGAAGACCTGGAGGAAACTTAAATTCATATTACTAAGTGAAAGAAGTCAATATAAAAAGGCTATACACTATCTTATTCCAACTATATGGCATTCTAGAAAATAGAATGCCAAATCACTAAACTATAGTGATAGTAAAAAGACCACAGGTTTTCAGGGGTTAGGAAAGACAGAGTTTGGGGTATGTGTTTTCTTGTAGGATCGTTGAGCTATTTTTGCCTAGAGTGTTTCAATTCCATATCAAGGCCACTTGATGTGATTGTTTAGCTCAGTCTCTAGGTATCTGATAATCCTTCAGGCTACCAGGCTGAGAAGCCCCTGAGTAAATAACACAGAAGAGTCATGACTATACACAGAAGGAGGTTGATTTTCTGGGATAGCCCAAGTGATAACACAGGCAAGCAAGGAAGCAATTGTGTGTACACACACACACACACACCTGCCACTACTACTACTACTACTACTACTACTGTAGGGACCTACTGCCAAAAATGCTGCCCTTCTGTTTCACGTTGAGGCCTAACCCAGCTTTCTCAGGAGCCAGGTTAAGACAGGAATTCCTCTTCTACAACATTATAATGGTCTTTCCTGCTGAGGTGATGAGAAACCTGCAATCTTAGCAACACTCGGATGGATTGCTTCCACTTTTCCCCCGACTACATTTTGAGAGGACTGGGAACAGGCATTAGCTATTGTTTTAATTGCTACTCTTCTGTGAGCCTTTTTCTTTGTAAAGGTTCTATTTCTAGAGAAAGATGCACTTGCTTTACTTTCCCTTTGAACTAAATACTTAATATTTTATCAGATTAATACAAGTGCCATTTAACCTGAGCAATATTGTTTAGCATCTTAAACTTCGTATCTTTCATTTAATGGATGAGCTCTACATGCTTAAAACAATTTCATTTTGAGAAATGGAGAAATAAAAAGGATCATAAGGGACCCAGAATTCAGCCTTAAACAATCCATTCAACCTTGTCTAAGACTGTCTTCCATTTGATAGCTTATGCCCATCCTACTGCAGTACCAAGGACTTAGAAACCAATATGATGGATAAACTAGACAAGATATTCATATCTGATAACATAGAGGAAAGACAGGAGCAATAACATATTTTAATGATACTAAAAAGCTCAAAATAAATGATTAGTTTGTATTTTCTTAGTACCATTCATTTAATAAAACAAATAAAATATCAAAATGCTTATAATTCCAACTATTCAGCAATCTGTTAGGAGAATCTTTTAATCTATTGTAACAAATTATGTCACTTCCCTTCTGTGGGCCTCACCTCCCTCAACTGTAAAATAATGGAGAAGCAGCAGCTGGTATAAAACTTTGTTATCCATGCCGACATTGTTTAAATATTACTTAAGTTCTCCATGAGTTAGTTTTAAAAATTGGAGTTGTTCATTTGAGCTCTATTTTTATACATTTGCTCCATGAAAAAAAAATTTGATATCATTACCTCAATTTGCATATGCACACTGGGCATGGCAATATTACATGAAAAATTGCTGTGAGGTCATGCTAATGGCACAGGCCATATGAAAAAAAATCTCTTTAAAATAGAACACAATAATAAAAAGACCTAAAATATACTAAGCATATGGTATATAATAGGCTATAATAGGTATATATATAATATATAGTTGTATATATAATAGGTATATAATATAAAGTTCTTAGAACAGTGCCTGGCATACCATGAGAGCTCGACTAAATCTTTAGCTGCTATTGATTCATTTAATGTTTACTACAATCTATTAGGGAGGTACCATTACTATAGTAATTTACATTTATGCACTAATTCGGAAACAGCAAGGTCATGTTAGTTACACAAGATCATAAGTTTAAAAGAGTCACAATTTTCTAAAAGGTAATTTGTTCCAAGAAACAGTCTCCTGATACATAACCATATATTACCTCTGCCTGTGGAAAGGGTGGGAAGGAAACTTCACTACTTGGAACTAAATACCGTTTTACAAGAATTTCTCTACCCCACTAAGTAAAATTGCATATATAAATAAAACACAAGTTTCCATAGAATCACTGTTAAACCTAGGGTATAGTCATATATGTATTTAAAAAAACAGGCTATGTCTATCATTTTCACTGTTGTAAGATAAAAATAATGAGTTTCAAAGATGGGTAGTGACTTATTGAGACTGTTACAACTAAATCGGTCCCATACTTGCAACAAACTATGCTGTCCAATCACATAAGTTAACCCTTCTATTTGGCTCTATCGCTATTTGGGAAACTGACTCTGCAGGTAAATTGAATATCTTTCCTAATTTGACATGAGAGACTGCCCTGTCTTCATTACATACCCTACACAGTTTTAAAATTTTCACTCCTAGGAGACATATATCCAAGTTATAATCTATTCATATTATATTTACTGTCGACCAGGAAAAATGAAATGATAACACACATCTGTACTGGCTTCTTGAAATATGTATATCAAAACATGAAACTTTAACATAAAGACACTTCGTTTAGAATATAGTGGTATGATGCCTTTCAGTACTTACAAATATAATGCAAAAAAGAATGTATAAATAATCTTCTGAACTACATGGAAGTAAAAATGAGATCTTGTTGCTGATTTCATTTTGAAAGTGTGTTCAGCAATTTCATAAATTAGTTCTTCCTAAGTAGTTTTCTATTTAATTGTAATTAGTTCCTTTTAAGTAGTTTTATATTTCATTTATACTGATGAGTAACCACAAAGTCAAAGATCTAAAAGAATGAATGAAACCTACATATATTCTAATCTTTCCAAATATAATTTTCATAGCTCGAGAACAGAGTGAAAATAGGTGCCATAACCAAATGAATCAGACTCTCCAAAATAACATATGGAGTTTTAAACACGAAATCTTGTATAATGTTGTTAAATTTTTGAAAAGTAAAGTTATTTGGAATTCATGGACCAAAAACGTGTATTTTTTGGCAAAAAGGCACTTGTTTGGATGTATTAGGGTGTCATTGTTCTCTCCCCACACCTCACTCCCAGTTTGTAAAAGGAAAATCAAAAGACACAGAAACTGAATTCGCACTTGCAAGATTAATAAATACATCACTTAAAAGATAACTTATACAAACCTTTTAAAGAGCCTTAAACAATTAGAGATAGACAATGGAGGAAACGTGGTGAAACGGCACACCATTTTGCAAGACTTCAGCAGAAAAGAGTCACACTTATTTGATATTAGTTTGGTGGGTTTTTTTTTTTTTTTTTTCCAGTAAGTTTTTAATGGCCTTTCTCAATATCTCGGTTCATTCAAAGGGTCTGATTTTCATTCTTTTCCTCCCTGGAGTCTTTCCCGGGGGACCGGGTTGAAGCCCAAGACTAACTGGGACCCTCATGCTTCAGCGCCAAGGACAGAAATCGCTCAATCTCCAGGGCAAACGTACCCCTAATCACCGCCAGATGTCTACTTTTCAGACAAAGCAAGAAAAAGAAAAGATACCTGCCTTGCCAGCCATCTGTTTAAAAGTCCCTCTCCTGTGGAACGCACGAGCAACTTTTTGGAGACACTGAACAACTCCAAGCCGCGCGCCGCCCTCACAAATGGCAAGGAGGGGGCCGCGAGAAGGTGGGAACGCAGGTCACAGCCAGCAGCGCTCGGAGAGAGACCCGCAGGTTTCAGCCCAGGCGCGCCCGGCGAAAGCTAACGCGCTCTCCCTACAACGCGTCGATGCCTTCAGGGATTTAAAAGAAAAAAAAAATACCCACAGACAGAACCAGCGGAGGGGCCCCAGTCGGGAAACGCCTTCCCTCCGACACAAGCAGCGCCGAATCAAGCAGAGGAGGGCGGCGGAGAGGGCCCCGGGAGAAGGGAGGGGGGCATTCTGCAGTGTTTTGGGGCTGGGGAAAGAACATGTTCTCACCACTTGGGCTGTCGCTGGACCTCAGGCTCCTTCCACAGAGACACTGCAGCATATGCACTCCTTTCTTCAGAGAAAGCTCAAGAATCTTCATGGGGAAGCGCGTGTGTGGGGTTGGTCAACTCCCCGCCCACCTGCGCTAGTCGTCCAACCAACAGGCGGCCTGTCTTCGGTAGCCGGGTCCCGAGTCCATCGCGCGCGCCCAGGTGGAGGGGAGTTCGCACATGGAGCGGGAGGGCGCCCGGGCGCCGGCAGGAGGCGAGCCGGGACGAGGAAGTGCCGCTCCGCCGGGGGCAGCCCTCCGAGAGCCAGAGGCGCCGCCACCCCTCGGTGGGCTCGAACGCGGCCCCTTGAGACCTTCCGGAGGCGGCGGCTGGTCTGAGGACGACGCGGAGGACGTCACTGCGGGTCGGTGCTTCCTTACAGGTGCCTTCTGGACCGGGGGCCGTGGCACCTCCCCTGCTCCTGCCCTCGGCGCCGGACCCTGTGCCCTGGGAGCCTACCTCGGTGTCCCAGCCGTCCCGGGCTCGGGGCGCTGAGAGGGTTGCGCGGCTTCGAGCCCGGAAGGCAGCGGTCCCGCGAGCTCCGCGCGGCCCAGGGCGACTCCGGCTTGGGAATCCGGCGGAAGGGAAGCACCGCAGGGAGGGCTGGACCCCGGAGGCTGCAGAGCGTCAGAAGCGACTCTAGGGAACTAGGGGGTGGGGTAGGGAGGCGGGGACGTGGAAGAAAGCTCGCTCTTGGGTGCTGGCTGTGAAAAGTCAGGTGTGCGTAGGCGTGGACAGAGTGCCGATGTGGGAGTCTGGACACCTGGGTTTTCTGGTCGGGGCTCTGTGTCCTTGGGTAAGTCACTTACCACCCTGGGCGGCTCCCCGTCAATCTGGGTGGGGAAGAGGGTGTGACATAGAGGATTGGCAGCGGCGTGCTTGTTTGTCCCCGTGCCTTTCAGGCTCTTGGAAAAGCTTAGCATAGGTGCAGTGGGAAGTGGGGCTAGAAGGGACAGAGGGAGAGGAGGCAGGTGAGGCGGGAAATCTGAAGACAAAAGAGCGCTTCGCTTTGGCGCCAGTATTCTGGCAGGCTCTGCCTCTGCCAGCCCGCCAAGATGACCAAACAGCTTCTCCATGAGTTTAAAGATCTCGACTTTTTTTTTTCCCAGCAGCCCCCTTGACTCCTTGACTCTTTTTTTTTTTTTTTTTCTTTTCATGATTCCAACAATGCCCTTTTGAAAGTGCAGTGAGTAAGCATGGGAAGAATGCTGTCGAAGTGACAGGAAGTCACCCTATGTGGAATCTCAGGGCAAGAGGGGACCTTAGGGGACACTGAGCAATACAGCAAGTGGTTAAGAGCACAGACACTAGAGACAAGCAGGCTAAGTTCAAATTCCTACTAGGTGTGTGACCTTGAACAAATTACTTAACCTCTCTGTCCCTCAATTTTCTCATCTTTAAAAGAAAGTTAAAGATAGCATCTGTCTCATACACCCCCTGAGAGTTAAGAAAACACTTGTTATAAAGTAAGTGCTAAAATAGTGTTTGCGATTATTATTATTTAGACCCCACCTCTAGGGTTGTGAATCATTTTCACTTTCCAATGAATGCCAGTGTTCATACCAGTGAATTTCTGCTGGAATAGTCCAGCTGGCAGAGAACTCAGCAGCTCCCTAGGTAATTCATTGCACGAAAACTGTTAGGTTTTCCCTGAGGTTGAGCCAACAACTGACTTCACCTTTGTTCCACCCATTGTCTCAGGGCTGCCTAGCACTAACTGGTTAGCTCTTCCTTGCAAGGGAGTAAAAATGGTTTGCATCACACCTTTCGCGGTTCCACTGATGTTCCCTAACACTTGAAATGACGTTTGAAGTTGCCTGGAAGAAGTCTCTTCCTGTTTCCTCTCAGAGGTGACGGAAAAAAAAAACCAGAACATCTGGAGGGCGGCTTGAGCTTACAGCCACCACTGGGTTCACACCCTCTTAGCTCCTCTCAAAGCTGAAGCTCCAGGAAAGGTCATTTGGGGTGATTCCAAGATTCAAGAAGATATGCCTAGGCCTTTCTTCCTAGTCGCCTCTTAGTCCTGTTGTTCAGTGGTATCACAAGCTCTTTAAGCTCCAAGGTCCTTGAAGATCTTGCTAAAGACCTCTGCACTGACATCACCGAAGAAGTTATGCAGCCCCAGGGCAACCTGAGCCATGGCTTCATCTTTCCTGTCTCTGAGAATTAGTGAGAAACTTGGCTCATCTGGAATTCTACCCATAGAAATTCCCCACAGAGGGAGAGACAATTAGCAAAAGGGAAACATCTAAAAATAGTCCTTTGTGCCGCAGCGGAACCCAGTTTTCCAGTAGAGCTCTCCTCTTCTGGAACCCAATGCCTACAGCTATTTCCTTACTTTGAGGAAAGTGCTATTCCTGGAAAAATAGCGAATGAACAGGACAATGCCGTGGTTCCCTCGACGGAACGTGAGCAGAGTGAACGGGTCCATATGTGATTTTAAAACACATATGACCTCCTGACCATCAGTTTTTATATTTATCATAACCCTCTCTGCCTTCTGGCAAGGTTGTGGCAAGAATTCAATTAGGTAAAACATGTGAAAGTGCTTTGAAGATTTTAATTATCTTTGCAAGATAAGGTGTTTTACCAACCTCCCTGGGTTCTGGGTGTTAGACTATTAAGGTCTAATACAGTGGTTCTGTTATTTGATTATAGGAAGCAATTATGTGTGACTCTTCTGACTCCACAACAGGATTGTAAACGTTTAGGATGCAGAGCGGGAAAGCCAACTCAGTACAATTAATATTCAAATGGTGTACTGTATTGTTTAAATGGCCATCACAGTGATTCTTATGACCAGAAAGGAAATAGTCCATCACAGTACTTATAAAAACAAACTGAAGTATTACATTTGTAGATTTTTTTTGTTGTTATTGAGCTCTCAGATGAGTTCAGAGGGCACGTAACATTTTAATGCAAAATATTTTCTTACTGTATAGTATGGACATTTGATAATAGTAAGTTCATACTTTGTAAGTATAATATATATCAAAGTAAGTTTCTACTTTGTAAGTAAGTATAAAAAACTTGATCACTGGAATTGTATTACTTAGACAGTTTTTTATTTTTTAAAAAAAGGTTCTTACACTTACCAGGATTTCAATGTGCATGCTTTTTAAAGCAACTCCTCATGTAATTGTCACCCACTTCCACAATTAGGCACACAGAGTGCAGTCTTTCTGAAATATCTTGAGCAATATATCAGAATTCGTTTTTACATGTATCATAACATCCCAAAACAAGACAAGACAAAACAAAACAAAATAGCCAGGAGCACATGAAGGGTAAAAAAGTAATGTGTTTTAGTTTGAACAAGAACATTCATCTTTTCTCCTTTCTGTGTATTATCCCATAAACCAAACTCAAAATTGTACTGGCAATAATATTTTTAATTTTATATTCAAGATATATTATTGTTTTAATACCCAAATTTTAAATTATGTTATCTGTCTCTAATTGAGATTTTTAAAGTTAGCCATTCTTTCTGTTCTCTAATTGACTTACACATCTTGGACAAATTCTAGCAAGTGACTCACCAGTGTGGCTTCAAAATACAATAAGTTAGCACTTTTTGAGAAGGATTAGGAATTCTGGTATATAATGATGGATGAACGTGTTTGAATTCCTAGTACCCCAATTTTTTCTTTTTAAAAATAATTACTAAGAGTTTGTGGAAATTAGTAATTGGGTAAGGGAGTTCTGAGATAATTAAATTGTGACTTATCTAAGATATTTTCTATTAACACTAAACATAGGCATCTGTTCACTCTTGGCATCAGCTGTGCAATTAATCTGTATTTATCTGTTTGGAAGCAAATGTTGAATTGGTAATAACATATAAAGAATCGTGCTAGGTTGCAAAACTTTTAATGAGTATATCAATGGCAAAATATCTGTTGAATTGATATTAAATTTATTTTCACAAAGAAACCAACATATAATCTAAAAGATGAAAATCAGTATGATATCTAACATGGTATTTTTGTTCCGTGTTATGCATATAGCCCATTGACTGTGAAAGGGCACAGAACCATGCCTGTACCTCTCATCTTAGCAATACTTTCAAATACAATCTTCATACTGTTTTTAAAAAAGCAAACATGTTATTTTAAAATTTCTCTTCTCCTTTTGTTCTTTTTTATTTTGTTTTCCTTCCTCTCCCCACCACTCCTGTTCCTCTTCTTCCTCCTTCTCCTTCTCTTCCTCTTCTTCATCTTCATTATCTCCTTCTATTATTTTCCAAACTTTTTTATCTTTAAATAAGTTTCCACTTATGCAAATGTTGTAAAATAAGACTGAGAGTTCATACCTACCGTTTACCCAATTTCCCTATTTTTTTTTTTTTAATAAAGGAAAGTGGTTTAATTGACTCAGTTCTGCATGGCTGAGGAGCCTGCCTCAGGAAACTTACAGTCATGGCAGAAGTGCAAGCAAACACATCCTTCTTCATATGGTGACAGGAGAGAGAAATGCAAAATGAAGCAGGGAAAAGCCCCTTATAAAACCATCAGATCTCGTGAGAATTCCCTCAGTATCATGAGAACAGCATGGGGGCATCCTCCCCGTGATCCAATCACCTCCCATGAGTTTTATAACCAGTGTACAAACCCGGAACATTTACACTAGTACCTTGTGATTAACTAAACTACAAACTTTATTCAGCTTTCACCAGTTCTCCCCCACCCTCATGTCCTTTTTCTGTACCAGATCCAACTAGGACCTATATTGCATTTGATTGTCATGTCACTTGAATCTCCTTCACTCTGTGATGGTCCCTCGGTCTCCCTGTCTTTCAGTACCTTGGCACTTCTAATAAGTATTGGTCAAATATTTTGCAGAATGTCCTTCAATTTGGGTTTGTCCAATTTTTTCTAATGATTAGTCTAAGGTTATTCATTTGGCAAGAATGCCATAGAAGAGATGTTGTATCCTTCTTAGTATATCATTATGGCAGGGGGGAGAGTACATGATGTTAGTTAGTGATATTAACCTTGATTGCCTGGTTCAGGTTATGTCTACTAGATTTCCATACTGTAAAGTTACATTTTTTCATTTATAATTGATAAATATATTGAGGAAAAACTTTGATGCTGTGCTAATGTCCTGTTTTTCCTCTTTTATCCACTGATTTTAGCATCCACTGACAGATCTTGCTTGCAACAGTTATTACTGTGCCATTTGCCCAACAGTGACTTTTGTATTTCCTTTATTCTGTCTAAAGTAATAGGAATTCTTCTGTAACAGCTGTTACTTCTCCTGCATTTATTTACGCATTCAGTTATTTATTTATATCGGTATGGCCTCGAGGATATTTATTCTAAGGATTATAATCCAATACTATCATTATTTATTTTGTGGCTAAAATTGTTCTGGCTTTAGCCATTGGGAGATCCTTCTGATTTGTTATTGTGTCCTTTTGACATACCCCCATTATTTTTTAGCAGTTCCTTAATTTTTTGGCATCACGTAATGTTCCAAGTTTATTATTTTGTCCCCTCTACCCTAGTCCTGGAATCAACTGATTGCCAAATGAGTCTGAGTTCTTTCTTTGGAGAACAATATATAGCAACCAAGATCTGAGTGCTAAGTGTGCTCATTTTTATTGCGGTGTTACTGCTCTTAGGCCCTCTCAGCAGAGAGAGCTAGGAAATCTATATACACATACACCTACATCATATTTATTTCTACGTTTCTATCGGTTTATCTTTTTAGATAGATACAGATATATCATGTAGAGATAGAGATAGAGATAGATATCATTAATACTTCGATCCTAAGTCAATACCACCAGGTTCATTTTATTTTTTGCCTTTTCCTTATTTGTAACTTCTTTCTGACAGTGAAAAACCCGACTTTCGTTATTTATAATATATTCGCTTATTTATTAAATCCTACTACACTTAAGGTAGTTAGAGAATTGCTAACTGATATTCCTGTGAGAAACACTTATTACAAGAGTGCAGTATTTATATACACTTATTTTTGTCTTGAACTTTACAGTATCCAATCAAAATTTCATTTTCTTTTAAAAGTGACTTAGGTTGTTTCTTTACTTGCCCATCCTCTTCAGTATGATTTGGTTATTCATTTGTAAACTTATATTCCATACACATTGATTTTGATTATTTAACTAAATTTCATTAACTTAAATTTTTTTTTTTTATTTGGGTGCATGAAACATTACTATAGTACTTACAGTCTAAGCTTTACCAAAAAGCATAGCTTGGTAATTGTTATTCCCTCATTATCCCTCCTGGCCAGTTCCTGTTCACTCTTTTTTTCCACTTATTTCTCATGCACTGCCTATAGGTAACTGGTTTCTTTAGTTTATCTTGCCTGTGCTTCTTTTGTACAAATGCACACACACTCTTCTATGTAGTGGTCTTTTGATTGTTTCCAGTATTGTGCTATTATAAACAATGCTGCAATAAGTAACTTTATGTGCAGCATTTTCATATTGTAGAAAACACTGCTAACCAATACTCCTGTGAGAAATACACTCTGTGTGCCTCCAGGGTAGCTTCCTAGAAATGGAAATGCTGGGTTGAAAAGTATGTGTATAGATATTTATGCTAAGTATTGCTGAATTTCACTCCTGAAGGCTTGTATGAATTTAGATTCTTGCCAGCAATTCCCTATTTTCCCACAGCCTTACCAACATAATGTATTGTCCTACTTTTTCATTTATGTCAGTTTGATTGTAATGTTTTAATTTGCATATGTCTAATTATGATTGAGTTTGAACATTTTGTCATTTGTTTGAGAACTTTTTTCTTATCTTCGAATAGATGCCTCCCGGATTTACCGCTGCAGTTGGACATTTTCCATCTCTTCTAATAGCACTTTAACAAGTTGTCTCGAATAAACACAGAGCTCGTTGGCCATAAGAAAACTTGAAAGATGAGTTATCTAATTCAAATGGAAGGAAAATGTTTTTAAATCATCGTAGTAAAATATGAGGTCAAAAAATTATTTTGCAAAATATGCAAAATATGAGGCCAATCAGTTCAAGATAATAAATACTTACGAATGTCAAGGAAAAAAAGAAACCTCCCATTAGTCAAAACTCATTACCAAAAGAGGGGCACAATACGAAATGGGTGTTTCCACCCTTTTCTCCTATCACCTGAACACTTCTCTGACCCTATAAATTACACACATTTCTTGAGACCTACCATAGAAACCACAGCCATCTCTCTGGTAAATTTTCCGTCCTATCTCCTCCCCCAAAGCAGTCACAGCTTCCTCATAGTTCCCAGAGCACACTGTAGTTTCGCTATTATAGGATTTATTTTATTCAGCTTGCACATACATATTTTCCCTCCCAAGAGACTATGAGGCTTTTCGCCTCCAAATTTTGGTGTTCATGTTCATATCTTTTATGTTTGTATATGTTGGTACCTAGAATATATAAGAAATAATTTATTTAAATATTGGTGAAATTAAAAAATGGGGACTTTTTGTGATTTTCCAATTGGGAAAAATATTTGTAATTCTATGTTACCTTTAAAAACCATAGCCCAGAAAGAATTTAGAGTAAGTCTATGAATTAGATAGAAGATATAACTTATTTTTAAACATTTGAAAAGTCATAAGATTCACACATGAGAGAAATACTAAATATATCCAAAATAAAATATTAATACCATATAAGATTTCAAGGATAAAAATGTTTGGTAACTTAGTGTACTAGAGAAAATATAAAGGAAATGGGAACCCTCATACATTCTCGGTAAAAGTAAGCATTCATGCCTTTATGGATAGCTATTTGTCTCTACCCTTCAAACTTTAAAAAGCCAATTTCCCCTTTGGCAATTTCTTATGTAGATATTTTAGATATAGTTGTATAAGCATACAACAGTGACAACTGCACAAAGTAGTCAGTATAACATTGTTGATAACACTATTTGATACTAGTGATACTAATCTATCAGGAGGGAACTAACTTAGATTTTGGTATATTCCCATAAAGTAATGTGCTACAATTTTTTTTAATGTAGCCACACTATATGTATTGATATGAATAGATTTGTGAAATGTATTACTGAATTTAATAACCATATAAAAGAATATATATATATATATATATATTTAGCTTGCCACAATTTGTGTAATCTAGAAAGGAAGAATGTGCATACATTCATGTTTATAAACTCATGGACTCTTTCTGAAAAAGTACATAAGAAATTGGCATCAGTTGTAGTCTCAGGGAGAAAGATTAGGTAGCAGAACAGAACAGAGAGACGGAGACTTACTTTTGACTGCGTTCCATTTTATAACGTAAAAGTGCACCGTATGCCTATTACTTCTTCACAATAAATAACATATAACAACAAAAATCAATTACATGAATTTTGCTTTGATTTTTAAAACGTATTTATTACTAAGCTTAATTAAAATACAAAAATCCAGAATGTGAAGGAGACACACAGGGACTAGAAATGTTATTTCTAAGTTGCAACGGGATATAGTCTTGATGCCTGAGAATCAGAAGACCTAAGTGAGAATCATAACTTCTCAGCGCCTAACAGTAGAATGTTGGTACCAAAAGGAGTTCAAGTTTTGAAGATCCTTATCCTCCAAGACGAAGGGATGCATGAGTAAATGATAAGAAATTTCCAAAGTGCCATAAATCTGAGCTGCTACTCTTATTTTATTTTCAAATCATATATTCATTTTTAAATGGGAAGTCTTACATTTAGGTGACATTGGGAAAAATAGTTACTTCCATCTGATTGATAGAAACCGTGTTTGATTCCCACATGCCCTTCTGGAATTTCAACAATCTTGAGTATTAAAGGCACCAAAACAGTAATAAAGAGCCCTACCCAAGTCTGATAATAAAGATTCACCCAACTTCTTTTAGCTTTCATATTATCCAAGCTCTCCGAACAACACTGTCATCAAATTTTATAAGATACTATTAAGTCCACCTGTTAAATGAATTTTAAAATACTCATTTCTATTCACTGCACATTTAGCAAGTGCATAGTTTGTTTAAATATAACCCTGCCCTCAGTGGACTCACTATCTCATAGAGATGGAAAGAATATATAGCTATACAAACAATGGACAGAGAAATTTGAAGCCTATAGCGATAGCCCAGATGAGAAGAGCAATTCTGATTGCCTAGGAGGGATGCAAACCATGTAAAACCACATAGTAGTACCATGACATTTGTAAAGAAGAGGTTCTTCCAAATTGCAGATAGGAGAAGGAAATGTATTTGGGGAATGACTTCATTTGGGGTTTTAGGGAATAAAATTTTAACATAAGTCAACCCATGGTAGACGTTTATTTTCTAACTCCATCCTTTAACAGAAAAAAAAAAAAAAAGGAACATTGACTTCTTCAAAAGTCACCTGGCCCCCAGCAGCAGGGCTGCAACTAAGTGGCTCAGAACCCCTGCCCCCTTCCTAGTGCAATATTCTTTAAAAGACACTATGATGCTGCCCTTGATTTTGATAGCATCAGAATCAAAAAACTTACTTGATAATATGCATAGAAATGATTTCAGGACATTTTTCTTTTCCCTGGAAATTGAATTTTCTCTGTAGATTGTCTGCTTTCTAGAAGCAGAAGGTAGTCATTCATTTAAAGATCTGACCAGTAAAAATAAGCATTGCCTTTACGGTAAACTATGAGGTTTCTATTAGTGTCAACTTTCAGAAAAGGGCATAGGAAAGAGTCTAAACTTACGACTTTGGCTAACTTTCCTGATGGCAAGCTTTTAACTGTCCTAATACAAAAGTGGTTGTGGGGCAATGGTTAGAGTAGGAAAAGGAGGAGAAAAAGGGTTAACTGGAGAAGTTCATTAGGATCCATATCGAAGGTTTGTTGGACATGCAGTAATTTGGAGAATGAATATTTTAGCCCCTTTAAGGTGATGGTTATGCACACAAATATATTCACAAGTATACATGTGTATATATCTTTGTGCCTGGGCATAACACAGGTTAAGCCCAAAGTTGCCACTGTCACATACCAGGCAAGAGCCACATGTGGAATTTTGAAATCTCCTTTGTGCATTATTTTTCTATCCTCTTTCTTCCCTTCCACAAACATACAAACATCTTAAAGAAGAGGCTATATGTACTACCTTCACTTCAGTATTTTTCTTTCTTAAACCCACTGAGTGCTGCCTCTTGCTTGCACAATCTCACCAAAGTTCTTTTTATAAAATCACCATAATCAACGCTATTCCAGATACAATGGGCACATTTTGTCCTAATGCTACAAATATGCAATAATTATATGTGTTAAAATTATTGATCATTCTACTTCAAGAAACTCTTCCTCATCTTCAGAAACACCATTTTTCTCTCGGTTTTCCTTCTACTTCTCTATTAACATCATAGTTCTCTTTCTGCCATCCTCTAAGTGTTACTATTTACCAAGCTTCAATCTCTTCTCCATTTTTGCTGTTACTGGACATTTTCTTACACATTAAAATTCTTGCACTATTGATAACTCCTGGATCTGTGTCTGCTGACAAGATACCTACCATCTATTTCCAAGTTTCCCTGGAAATCTCTACTAAAGGATCCACAGGTATTAAAAAAAAAACATAACTACAACTGGACACATTTCTTTCCCTCTAAACTTCTTGAACTCCATATTTTAATGAACAACTACATCTAATTATCCAGTTTCCAAATTCAAAGCCTTGTGAGCCATCCTAAGCTGTTCTTGCTAACCTATCTCCAATCAAAGAGAGTATTATAGATACTATTTGTTTAACTTCTCTAACATCCGTCACTTTATTCTTGCCTTCCTTCAGGCCCTGATCACGTCTTGCCTAATTACTACCACATATTTACAAAAATATTCCAACTGCCTTAAATTTGGCCTCCATACTGCCAAAATAATCACCCCAAAACTCAAGTCCCTAAAGAATGTGGCTCTTCAGAAACTTTTCATAGTATTGAAGATTAAGTCGACAATTTAAGTTTGGTACATAAAACCTACGATGATTTGCTTGTCTTATCTCTGTACTTGAACTTAGTCCGTGTCCTTGAGTCTCGTTGTTTTTTTCTCTTCTTTTTTTTTTTGAGTTGGAGTCTCGCTCTGTTGTCAGGTTGGAGTTCAGTGGCACCGTCTTGGCTCACTGCAACCTCCGCCTCCCAGGTTCAAATGATGCTCCTGCCTCAGCCTCCTGAGTAGCTGGAACTAGAGGTGTGTGCCACCATGCCCAGTTAATTTTTGTATTTTTAGTAGAGACGGGTTTCACCATGTTGGCCAGGATGGTCTTGATCTCTTGACTTCGTGATATGCCTGCCTCAGCCTCCCAAAGTGCTGGAATTACAGGCGTGAGCCACCATGCGTTGCCTGAGTTGAACTGTTTTGTGTTCGTGTCTACATGTTTTTGCACATGATATTTCACTTGTTTAGACTATCCTGCTTTCTTTCTTCTTCCAGTGAGTTCATACCCACCCTTCAAAACTTGGATTCATTATCACCTCTGTCAACAAACCTTCCCTGGCTGGATTAGGTGCCGTTCTTTGGAGCTTAATTGCACATATTTCTTAGCATAGAACTTTCACACAATAATCTCTGATTTCCAAAAAGCCAAAGTACTTATTGAAAATTTAGCCAAATAGTCATGCAAACTAATATATTATTACAACTGTAACAGCTGCACAAAAGAAGTACATGATTTTATAGTGTCTAAAGAGGTGGTAGAAGTGTTGATTTAGCCACAGAGGAATCAGGAAACACTTAGGCACTTATCACATCATAGCTTGTGTCACAATTAGTTAGGCACATGTTTATATACAGTTCCTCATCTCAAGCTTATACACACAGACACACATACACACACACACACGTCACTTTTGTTCCCTTTCATGGCAAGTCATAAAAGTCATTCATCATGAAATATTACTATTTCTGCCTTTCCCCATATACAGATGCTACTCGAAACATAGGAAATGGTCAATAAATATCTGCTGAATTAAACTGAAAACTTTACCCAGAGTTGCAGAATTGTTATATGATTCTGTTTCTTTAGAGTTAACCATATGGTTCGACTGAAGATAAAGCCTTAATCAAATTTATTATAACCTTACATTTCAGTTACAACAAAAGCAGCATGCGTCATGCCTTCTGTCTTTCCTAAAAATCAATGACACACCTACCACATGGTTTCAAGTATGATAAAAATAAAGGAGGTCTTGAAAAAATCCAAAAGAAATGCAAACCAGGAGAAAAGGAGCCTTTGGAGCCCTTAAATTGGTGCTATGACTTGAATGTGTCCTCAACATTTCATGTGTTTGAAACTCAATCCCCAAACATATAGTGATAAAATTTGGAGGTGGGGCCTTTGGGAGGTAATTAGGATTAGATAACATCATCAGAGGGGGACCCTCACAATGGGACTGGTGGCTTTATAAGAGGAAGAGAAACCTGAGCTAGCACACACTTGCCTTCTGCTATGATATGACACAGCAAAAAGGCCCTCACCAGATGCTAGCAGCCTTCCCTGCTTCCAGGACTGTGAAAATTAAATGTATTTTTCTTTGTAAATTACACAGTCTGTGGTATTCTGTTATAACAACAGAAAATAAACTAAGATGATGACTAGTTTAGGATAAAGATCCTGAGAGACCAACAGAAAAAGACCTGGGAGAAGGGGTTCATAGTATTAGTCTGAAAGGTTGTATACTTCCAGTTTTGCCATTGTTTTCATTTCTAGTTTTATAGGTTAATGAACAAATAATGAAAAATGGATCAGAATGATCTGTTTTCTATGGTCTTACGCAAGTGTACGTTGTAAGCATTCAATATGTAGATATGAAAATCACTGCAATAATCCTTCTAGGAGCCAGCACTAGGTAACCATCTGCAGCACCCTGGGCTTATGTAAATAATCCATTTAGACTGAACTGTTATTTTCATTTTTATTTTTTTATTTGTACATATTTATGGGTGTATTAGTCCATTTTCATGCTGCTGATAAAGACATATCAGAGACTGAGCAATTTAAAAAAGAAAAAGGTTTAATGGACTTATAGTTCCACCTGGCTGGGGAGGCCTCACAATCATGGTGGAAGGTGAAAGGCATGTCTCACATGGCAGCAGACAAGAGTAGAGAGCTTATGCAGAGAAACTCCCCATTATATAATCATCAGATCTGGTGATTCTCATATATTAATTATATGAGAATAGCACAGGAATTATTCAACTACCTCCCATTATTCAACTACCTCCCGCTGGGTCCCTCCCACAACATGTGGGAATTCAAGATGAGATTTGGGTGGGGACACAGGCAAACCATACCATTCCACCCCTGGCCCCTCCCAAATCTCATATCCTCACATTTCAAAGCCAATCAAGCCTTCCCAAGAGTCCCCCAAAGTTTTAACTCATTTCAGCATTAACTCAAACGTCCACAGTCCAAAGCCTTATCTGAGACAAGTCCCTTCTGCCTATGAGTCTGTAAAATAAAACCAAGTTTGTTACTTCCAGGATACAATGGGGGTTCAGGCAGTGGAAGAAATTGGCCCAAACAAAGGGGTACAGGCCCCATGCAAGTCCGAAATCCAGTGGAGTCGTCAAATCTCAAAGCTCCAAAATGATCTCCTTTGACTCCATGTCTCATGTCTAGGTCACAATGATGCAAGAGGATGGTTCCCATGCTCTTGGGCAGCTCGGCACCTGTGGCTTTGCAGGGTACAGCCTCTCTCTCAGTTGCTTTCATGGGCTGGTGGTGTGTGTCTGCAGCTTTTCAGGTACATGGTGCAACCTGTCAGTGGATCTACCATTCTAGGGTCTAGGGGATGGTGGTCCTCCCAGCTCCACTAGACAGTGCTCCAGTAGGGACCCTGTATGGGGGCTCCAACCCCACATTTCCCTTCCACACTGCCCTAGCAGAGGTTCTCTGAGAGGCCTACCCCTGCAGCAAAAGTCTGCCTGGACATCTAGGCATTTCCTTACATCCTTTGAAATCTAGGTGGTGTTTCCCAAACCCCAAATCTTGACTTCTGTGCACTGGCAGGCTCAACACCACATTGAAGCTACCAAGGCTTGAGTCTTGCACCCTCTGAAGTCATGGCCAAAGCTGTACATTGGCCCTTTCAGACTCACCTGGAGCAGCTGGGACACAGGGCACCAAGTTCCTAGGCTGCACATAGCATGGGGACCCCGGGCCCCACTCACAAAACCATGTTTTCCTCCTAGTCCTCTAGGCCTGACATGGGAAGGGGTGCCATGAAGACCTCTGATATTCCCTGGAGACATTTTTTCCATTGTCTTGGGGAACAGTATTCAGCTATTCATTACTTATGCAAATCTATGTAGTTGGCTGGAATTTCTCCTCAGAAAATGGGATTTTCTTTTCTATCGCATTGTCAGGCTGCAAACTTTCCCAACTTTTATGCTCTCTTTCAGGTATAAAACTGAATGCCTTTGACGGCACCCAAGTCACATCTTGAATGCTTTGCTGCTTAGAAATTTCTTCTGCCAGATACCCTAAATCATCTCTCTAAAGTTCAAAGTTCCACAAACCTCTAGGGCAGAGGCAAAATGCCATCAGTCTCTTTGCTAACACATAACAAGAGTCACCTTTGCTCCAGTTCCTCACAAGTTCCCCATCTCCATCTGAGACCACCTCAGCCTGGATTTCATTGTCCATATCATGACCAGCATTTTAGTTAAAGCCATTTGACAAGTCTCTAGGGAGTTCCAAACTGTCCCACATTTTCCTGTCTTCTTTTGAGCCCTCCAAACTGTTTCAACCTCTGCCTGTTACCCAGTTCCAAAGTTACTTCCACATTTTTAGGTATCTTTTCAGCAGCACCCCACTCTACTGGTATCAATTTACTGTATTAGTCCATTTTTATGCTGCTGATAAAGACATACTGGAGACTAGGCAATTTACAAAAGAAAGAGGTTTAATGGACTTACAGTTCCACCTGGCTGGGGAGACGTCACAATCAAGGCAGAAGGTGAAAGACACATCTCACATGGTGGCAGACAAGGGAAGAGAGCTTGTGCAGGGAAACTCCCATTTATATCATCATCAGATCTTATGAGATTTATTCAGCACAGGAAACAGAACAGCACAGGAAAACCCACCCCCATAATTCAACTACCTCCCATGGGGTCTCTCCCACAACATGTGGGAATTCAAGATGAGATTTGGGTGGGGACACAGCCAAACCATATCAGTGAGGTGCATGAGAAATGTTGTTACACATATCTAATGCATAGCAATTAAGGGAAGGTGTCTAAAGTGTCCATCACCTGAGGATAATACATTTTTATCAAGCATGGTCATCCTATTCTGCTACCAACCATTACATTTATTCCTCTTATTGGATTGTATGTTTGTACCCTTAACCCACT
Source organism: Macaca thibetana thibetana (assembly GCF_024542745.1). Taxonomy (NCBI): domain Eukaryota; kingdom Metazoa; phylum Chordata; class Mammalia; order Primates; family Cercopithecidae; genus Macaca; species Macaca thibetana. The sequence continues at coordinate 5,854,215 of NC_065579.1, read as the reverse complement.
TCTGTTCATCCTCCTCTCTCCCTCCGGTTTTTTTTCTGTTTTTTGTTTTGTTTTTTTTTTAATTTTGACATCTACATTCTCTTTTGATCCACTTTCTGTCACTTGGTGGAGCTTAGTGTTTAGAGCTTGAGCTTTGAAATCAAACTGGACCTAGGATTACTTCTCAACTCTTACACTTATTGGGTGAGATGACTGCTCTATCTTTCAGTGGTTATCATGTGTACAATAGAGTGAGTATTCATACTTCCTTAGAATTGTTGTCAGAATTAATTGACATAGACCATCTTAATATGGTGCCTGCCAGATCATAGGTGCTTAATAAATTGTAATAATATGATATGGCAGAGAAGTTTATTGACATTTATGACTTTTGGGAAATTCTACCAGTAATAATCCTTTTCATCCTTTCATCCTTGAAGATTTATTCAACAACAGCAATATTGCTCATTTGTTATTTGAGATTATTTTAATAATTTCTCTTCTGTAGCTATAAAATATTTAAGAATTGTCTTTGTTTGAAAGAAAAATATAAGAAAATTGGATTTTTAGTAGACAGCTTTTGAAGGATTTTGCTTCATCAAAATTCTATAAGAAGTGAATACTAATGGGGATGGGGTTTTTTCCCAGGGTGATGAATGTATTCTGGAATTAGAGAGTGGTGATGGTTGCATAGCCTTGTACATATACTAAGAACCACTGAACTGTACACATTAAAAGGGTAAATTTTGTGGTATCTGAATTGTATTTTAATATACATATATGTATGTATTTTTTAGATAGAGTCTTGCTCTGTCGCCCAGGCTGGAGTGCAGTGGCACCATCTCCGCTCACTGCAAGCTCCGCCTCCCGCATTCACACCATTCTCCTGCCTCAGCCTCCCAAGTAGCTGGGACTATAGGCACCCGCCACCATGCCCAGCTAATTTTTTTGTATTTTAGTAGAGATAGGGTTTCACTGTGTTAGCCAGGATGGTCTCCATCTCCTGACCTAGTGATCCACCCGCCTCAGCCTCCCAAAGTCCTGGGATTACAGGCGTGAGCCACTGCACCCGGCCTTTTTTTTTCTTTTTAGATAGAGTCTTGCTCTCTCACCCAGGCTGGAGTGCAAAAGAGTGATCTCAGCTCACTGCAACCTCCACCTCCCGGGTTTGAGCAATTCTCCTGCCTCAGCTTCCGGCATAGCTGGGATTACAGGTATGTGCCACCATGCCCACCTAATTTTTTTATTTTTAGTAGAGACAGCTTTTCACCATGTTGGCCAGGCTGGTCTCGAACTGATCTCAGGTAATCCACCTGCCTCAAAGTACTGGGATTACAGGAGTGAGACACCATACCTGGCCCTGCAGTTTAATGTTTTAAAATTATCAGAAAAATATTAGATAGCAAGATAGTTTACAGCTACACACGTTATTAGAGTGGTGATTTTTTTTTCTTTCCTGTTTTCATTTCAGTTGTCCACTCCACGTTGTAGGTATTATGATCAGTTTGGTTGTCAAACTCTTATATGACATCATAAGAAAGACTTGAGAGCTACACATTGCTGAGTTCAAGTCCCAGCTGTGTGTTCATGGACACATTTCTTAATTTTAATCTCATTTTTCCCATTTGCAACACAAGGTTAATAATCTGCCTTGAGGTTTGTTGTGGCAAAAGGAAAAAAGAAAGAAAAGGAAATGCTTAACATAGAGGTTAGCACTCAACGGACTCCCCATTTACAGAAGATCTTTAAAAGGACTAGTACATTCTGAAAAAGAGGTTTGGATATTTTTTCTTTTTTCTTTTTTTCTGGTCAGAACCTTTTATGAAACATCCATTGGTCATCCCTATTTTTAAAATTTATAATTATTTTAAAGCAAATGAAAATACTTTCCTTAAAGGTGAAATTTAAAACTTAAAGTTATTAACAACATTTTGGGTTGTTATATTTTGAAAGGAAGGTATGTGAAGATAAAATTTGGAAAATCAACCCCCTCCTTTAAGTTTCTACCACATGCTTGATGCTGTCACTGACACCTCGAGCTGAGGAATATAAGTAGCTTTTGCTCAGGAGGTGTTAGTCTGATGGCAGCTTGTTTGGATAGTGCTTTTTGTTTGTTTGTTGTTTTTAGTCCATGGTCTTACCTAGACACTCAGCATTAGACCTACCTTCTGGATTAGCATATACTAAAATCATTCCTTTGCCATTCTTTTAGTTTTCATAAGTTCGATGAGCAAAAAGCCAACATGGAAGGTGAGAAAACAGTCTCCCTTATTATTTCATTTATATATTGAAATATATATATTTTTTATATATATGGGGAAAATATTGAAAGCATATACACAAAAAATATAATTGTAGTTATTTCTCAGTGACCATTTTGGTGGTGGTTGTCAATTGTGGGGAAGCTGGGAGAATAGCTGCTCAGAGCATGCATTCTGGAATTGAATTTCCTGGGCTTGACTTCTGCTCTACCACTTACTGCCATATAACTTTGTGCCATTCACTTAACCTCTCTAGTCATCAGTTTCTATTATATAAAATGTAAATAATATTACATAACAGGGTAAAGCTTAACTGAGATAATGTATGTAAAATGTAAGGTACAATGACAATAGGACCTCAAAAAAACTCAATAGATATCAATATCAATTCTTATTACTGCATTTCTATATTGTCATATTTTCTAAAAGTATTACTGAATACTTTTAAAATCAAATAAATATTGTTTTAAAAAATCAGCATCTTATCTTTATAAGTGATTTTTTTAAAATCACTTATAAAGTGATAAAAATCACTAAGAACATCAAATAGTCAGAATATGACTGTTGAGATTACAGCATCAAAAAATACTTCTATGACCTAATACATGTTCTTCATCCTTGGGCACTAGTGAGAGCTGTATAATGTTTATAAAAATTATTATTATTCTCTGTTCTTCTGAAGTCAAATGCAGAATTTTTCTGGAAAACTATAAGCTGGGAATTAGATGGAACTTTCTGATTTTCTTTGCAAAGACTTTCAAGGATTGGAATTCCACTTCTAGGAAGTAGGTTAAGCAATTTTGCTAAGGCAGATACCAAATACTCTTATTGAAAAATATACCAATTCCAAGTTTTATTATATAAGCCTACATGTGCTTCCAGCCCATGTATCAGTACATTTCAACATTTATTGAATAGGGTGTCCTTTCCCCAATTTATGTTTTTGTATGCTTTCTTGAAGATCAATTAGTGGTCAGTATTTGGCCTATTTCTGGGTTCACTATTCTGTTCCATTGGTCTACATGCCTATTTTTATACCAGTACCATGCTGTTTTGGCAACTATAGTCTTGTAGTGTAATTTGAAGTTGGGTAAGGTGATGCCTCCAGATTTGTTCTTTTTGCTTAGTATTTCTTTGGTGTGTGGGTTCTTTTTTGGTTCCATATGAATTTTAGGATTTTTTTTCTAGCTCTGTGAAGAACACTGATGACATTTTGATGGGGATTGTACTGAATCTGTACATTGCTTTGGACAGTATGGTCATTTTCACTATATTGATTCCTTCCATTTATGAGCATGAGCTGTCTCCAGTTGTTTTTTTATTTTTGTTTTTGTTTGAAATTTTGAATGACACTTCAAAAATTGTAAAAAATGTGCTTTTATTCTTGGGGTCTCAGAAATACTTATTACAAGCTTACAGAAAGCCAAAACTAACTGACTATACAGATAGTCTAAGAAAGGAAAACGAAGATGGATACATTCCTAGAGTCAGTTTTCTAATTCCCAACCTTTTTTGGTGAATGCACTTCTATTTATATTTCAATAGTTTTGGGGGAACAGGTGGTTTTGGTTACATGGATACGTTCTTTAGTGGTGATTTCCGAGATTTTAATGCACCTGTCACTCAAGCAATGTACATTGTACCCAATATGTAATCTCATACTTATGCCTTTGCATCCTCATAGCTTAGCTCCCACTTATACATGAAAACACACAATATTTGACTTTTCATTCCTGAGTTACTTCATTTAGAATAATGGCCTCCAGCTCCATCCAAGTTGCTGCAAAAGACATTATTTCATTTCTATTTATGGCTGGGTACTATTCCATGGTGTTTATATACTATATGTTCTTTATCCACTCATTGGATGATGGGCACTCAGGTTGGTTCCATATCTTTGCAATTGCGAATTGTGCTGCTACAAATGTGTGTGCATGTGTCGTTTTCATATAATGGCTTCTTTTCCTTTGGGTAGATATCCAGTAGTGGGATTGCTGGATTGTATAGTAGTTCTACTTTTAGTTCTTAAAGAAATATCCAAACTGTTTTCCATAGGTTGTACCAATTTACATTCACACCAGCTGAGTAAATGTGTAAAAGTGTTCCCTTTTTACCACATCCATTCCAACATCTATTGTTTTTTGACTTTTAATTATGGTCATTCTTGCAGGAGTAAAGTGGTATCTCATTGTGGATTTACTTGACATTTCCCTGATAATTAGTGATGTTGAGCATTTTTTCTTGTTTGTTGTCTGTTTGTGTCTAATTTTGAGAATTGTCTATTCATGTCCTTTGCCCACTTTTGGATGGGATTATTTGTTTCTTTCTTGCTAATTTGTTTGAGTTCCTTGCAGATTCTAGATATTAGTCCTTTGTAGGGTGCATAGTTTGTGAATATTTTCTTCTCCCACTGTGTGGGAAATACATTTACTTTGATGACTATTTCTTTTGCTGTGCAGAAGATTTTTAGTTTAATTATATTACATTTATTTATTTTTGTTTATGTTTTATTTGCTTTTGAGGTCTTAGTCATAAATTATTTGCCTAAGCCAATGTCTAGAAGAGTTTTTCCAATGTTATCTTCTATAATTTTTATGGTTTCAGGTCATATATTTAAGTCTTTGATCCATCTTGAGTTAATTTTTGTGTAAGGGGAAAGATAAAGATCCAGTTTCATTCTTCTACATGTAGCTTGCTAGTTTTCCCAGCAACATTTATTTAATAGGGTGTCTTTTCCCCAATTTATGTTTTTGTATGCTTTGTTGAAGATCAATTAGCTGTAAGTATTTGGCTTTATTTCTGGGTTCTCTATTCTGTTCCATTGGCCTACATGCCTATTTTTACACTAGTACCATGCCGTTTTGGTAACTATAGTCTTGTAGTATAATTTGAAGTTGGGTAAGGTGATGCCTCCAGAGTTGTTCTTTTTGCTTAGTGTTGCTTTGACTGTGTGGGCTCTTTTTTGGTTCCATATGAATTTTAGGACTTTTTTACTATTTCTGTGAAGAATGCTGATGACATTTCGATGGGGATTGAACTAAATCTGTAGATTGCTTTGAGCAGTATGGTCATTTTCACTATATTGATTCTTCTCATTTATGAGCATGGGTTGTCTTTCCATTTCTTTGTGTCGTCTATGATTTCTTTCAGCATTGTTTTGTAGTTTCCTTGTAGAGATCTTTCACCTCCTTAAGTATATTTATAAGTATTTTTTAATTTTATTTTTTGTAGCTGTTTCAAAAGCAATTGAGTTCTTGATTTGATTCTCAACTTGGTCGTTGTTGGTGTATAGCAGTTCTACTATTTGTGAACATTGATTTTGTACCAAACTTCTGATGCTTGTTTTTAAAGGCAGAGTTTAAAAACTCACTATGAGTGACACACATACACTGTATATACAACAATGACAATAACATTTTAAATTTCTCAATTAATTTTCTTAACCAAATCAGAAACAAATTTTCTGGAATTTGCCTTCAGGTATTTTTAGCAAGGAAAATGACCAAATATGAAATAAATTACTATTTCTTATGGTTTTTGCTTGTTTATTTTTTCTTCTATGAAACAATTCTTGTATTTTTAATGCACAGTCATTTGGGGACATCAAACTCTGACCATATTTATGTGGCATGACACTTAGCAAGCTGCAGACATTATCTGAAATTGTTTTCTCTAACCTTGTTTCTCCTACACACCATCACAAGTAAACAAATGATGGATGTAAATATCTATTTTCAAAAGGCATTTCATCTGACACCATCTTACTCAGAGTTTTTGTAATTGCATGGAGAAAAACTTTAAAATAGCGTGTGCTCAGGGACTCAAACCAATTTTGATTAAAAATGGTTGAATATTTCACTTCTTCTTCAAAAGTATATTTTGAAGTATATGGTTCCTTGTAGCCTAAAGTCAAATTACCACAATCTGTAACTTGGTGTGTTTAAGAACTGGCACAATCTTCACCTAGCTTTCTGGACATAGTTTATACAATATCACTTCCCCCATAATTACTTCAAGTCTACAATCCCTTACCAGAAACAGCTGGGGCTGAGTGTGTTTTGTAATTCAAGTTTTTGGGGGAACAAGGTGGTATTTTTTTTAAAGTAATACAGTTAATGTATAAAATACTAGCAAAAGCCATATATGTTGGGGCTGCACCTATAATGAAATATGTTGATATTTCTGCAGTAAAATCTATAAATATTCTCATAAGTGGGATAAATAAAGACTATAAATGGCCTCCTGTCAATTCAGGTCAGTCTGTACCTTAAGGAAAAACAACAACACACACAATGGTTTTCAGAGCTTCTTGAATTTAGAAATCAAAGACAGTAAAATGCAAGCCTGCACTTGCTTTACTTGGACATAGACTTTGGAACTTTTAGCCTTTGTTCATCTTCTTTCCTTAGCCAAAAATGTCCTTTGTATCATCTCTTCTAGTTTATTAAAGTTTTTCATGGGCCAGTCCAAACGTCAACTCTTCCACAAAGCCTGAAGTCAGAAGCACCCCAATTTCCTCTGTTGTCTGCATGCCTATCTTTCTTTATAGGCTAGAAAGTCCGTAGGGAATAGTTCTGTGACTGATTTGCATTACATACTGTGATTCCTGGCAATGCATTTTTCCTCAAAATAATATAAAAATTGGATGAAGCAAGACTGCTTGAAAACATAAATGTTGACAAAACAAACCCAAAGCATTCAGTGTCCTATCTATTCCTATTTTATAACTGTGAATTTTTATAAGATGACTTTTTTTTTTTCATATCAGATGGGTAATGTGCTGATGTCTTGACAAGGTTCAAGGGTGGCATATCTCACACATGCACGTGAACACCCAATCATCATGCTTATGAACTACAAAAGGATCAGGTTTGGTTTTTTTAAAAAACTAATTTTACTCAGAATCTATTTTTTCTGGTCAAATATTTTCTAGTGATTCTAAGAAAAAACTATAAGCAGTATAGTTGCTAGCTTTCTGTTACAGTTCAACACACTGAGTAAACTTCAAAGAAGCCGGGTTTAGGTTACTGTAGTGCTCAGGAAATGTGAGTTTTTAAAAAATTAACTTACTCATATATTACACTTCTGATTTTTTCTAATCATTTAATCATATTTCTATTACTTCCGGAAGCAAAATCAGATTGTAAGTTCCTTATTTTTATTTTTACTTTTTTAGATGGAGTCTTACTCTGTCACCCAGGATGGAGTACAGTGGTGTGATTTTACCTCACTGCAATCTCTGCCTCCTGGGTTCAAGCGATTCTCGTGTCTCAGCCTCCCACGTAGCTGGGACTACAAGTGCATGCCACCACACCTGACTAATTTTTGTATTTTTGGAAAAGATGGGGTTTTGTGATGTTGGCCAGACTGATACTGAACCCCTGACCTCAACAGATCTCCCCGCCTTGGCCTGCCAAAGTGCTGGGATCACAGGCATGAGCCACCATGTTCTTTAGTCTATTAAAAATGTATCTTTTTATTTGAAGTTCTTTGCAGTGCTCTTTGTAGACAATTAAAAGTGGCTGATAATTCATATATGACTAAATAATACTAATTTTGAATAAAATCATTTTTTAATCTTATGTTTATTTTAATTAGGAATTTATCTCATCTGTTCTTACAATTTGGGACATACACCTTGACTAAGACTACAAAATGAATCTAACCAAATGGGGAAAATATTTCTTAGGCAAGAAAATAAAAGTATACAATTGAAAAGTTATACATTTCAACTGACAGCTGTTATATAATATTGAGGGAATCACTGTGCTCACGTAGTCTTACCATACAGTGCATTGGCCCAAGTTTTATTGTTGTTGATTTTTATGCCAACAACAAAAATGTGAATGTTCTACAAGTGGAAACTGCCCAAAGAGAGGAATATTGACCGTGGAATGAGAGGACTAGAATAGAGGATGAGGGCTACATTTACATTAGAAAATCTTCTGTATTCCCCTTAACAGTCAATTCAACAAAGCTTTCTTTCAAACAGTGAAGGACAGCCAACTCCCCCTTTAAGAGCCCAGGCATCATTTTAGAATATTACCCAGAGTAGACTATTTTGATTCTGATGCAGATTCTCTGTGAGTTACACATTGATACTAGGAGACTTACATGCTTTTAGTGTAGATCAGTGGCCCTCAAAGTAGGTGGATGTGCACCTCCCAATAGGTGTGCTGGGTGATCCATAGGAAGTAGGAAAATATTAAGATTATATTTCTAAGTATTTCCTTGCCTTATATTTAACTTCTCTTTTTATATTACTGATTAATATAATAGCATGCACTAATACTTAAATTGATATTAAATAAATATACGTGTATTGGAGATTCAGATTCTTTTTCTTTTTTTTCTTTTCTTTATTTATTTATTTATTATTATTATACTTTAAGTTCTAGGGTACATGTGCATAACGTGCAGGTTTGTTACATATGTATACTTGTGCCATGTTGGTGTGCTGCACCCATCAACTCGTCATTTACATCAGGTATAACTCCCAATGCAATCCCTCCCTCCTCCCCCCTCCCCATGATAGGCCCCGGTGTGTGATGTTCCCCTTCCCGAGTCCAAGTGATCTCATTGTTCAGTTCCCACCTATGAGTGAGAACATGCGGTGTTTGGTTTTCTGTTCTTGTGATAGTTTGCTAAGAATGATGGTTTCCAGCTGCATCCATGTCCCTACAAAGGACACAAACTCATCCTTTTTGATGGCTGCATAGTATTCCATGGTGTATATGTGCCACGTTTTCTTTATCCAGTCTGTCACTGATGGACATTTGGGTTGATTCCAAGTCTTTGCTATTGTGAATAGTGCCGCAATAAACATACGTGTACATGTGTGTTTATAGCAGCATGATTTATAATCCTTTGGGTATATACCCAGTAATGGGATGGCTGGGTCATATGGTACATCTAGTTCTAGATCCTTGAGGAATCGCCATACTGTTTTCCATAATGGTTGAACTAGTTTACAATCCCACCAACAGTGTAAAAGTGTTCCTATTTCTCCACATCCTCTCCAGCACCTGTTGTTTCCTGACTTTTTAATGATCGCCATTCTAACTGGTGTGAGATGGTATCTCATTGTGGTTTTGATTTGCATTTCTCTGATGGCCAGTGATGATGAGCATTTTTTCATGTGTCTGTTGGCTGTATGAATGTCTTCTTTTGAGAAATGTCTGTTCATATCCTTTGCCCACTTTTTGATGGGGTTGTTTGTTTTTTTCTTGTAAATTTGTTTGAGTTCTTTGTAGGTTCTGGATATTAGCCCTTTGTCAGATGAGTAGATTGCAAAAATTTTCTCCCATTCTGTAGGTTGCCTGTTCACTCTGATGGTAGTTTCTTTTGCTGTGCAGAAGCTCTTTAGTTTAATTAGATCCCATTTGTCAATTTTGGCTTTTGCTGCCATTGCTTTTGGTGTTTTAGACATGAAGTCTTTGCCCATGCCTATGTCCTGAATGGTACTACCTAGGTTTTCCTCTAGGGTTTTTATGGTATTAGGTCTAACATTTAAGTCTCTAATCCATCTTGAATTAATTTTCGTATAAGGAGTAAGGAAAGGATCCAGTTTCAGCTTTCTACTTATGGCTAGCCAATTTTCCCAGCACCATTTATTAAATAGGGAATCCTTTCCCCATTTGAACAAAATCATTTTAAATTACCTATTTTAGAACTATTTAATATTAATAAGATAACTATTTTTCTAATATTGGAGATCTGGGGACATTCCTCCAAATAGAAATATCACCTTACTATTGTAAGTTTCAGTGGATACTTTGATTTTAAGTCTTTTACCTTACACAATTTATGGTCTTATATTTTATTTCTTCAATTAGTAGACTATCATATGACGTGATATTCCTGACTCCTTTTGTAATAAAATCATTATTAGGATATGCTATAAAATGAAACAAGAAATGAATAAAATGCTCCCTATAGGTAAAAGCAGAAATAGTATATAAGGTGTGTTTTGGCTATGGCAGGGGATTTGAAGAACAATGCTGAATAATATCTAGATCACAAAATCAACTATAATAAGCCAAAAATAGGTTTTTCATATTTGGTACTAGCCTCCATATGAAGTAGCTATCCTAATATACAGTACCGTATAACATCTTTTTAGTCATTCATTCTCCCAGTCTTTCATCCATATATCCATAGGGAAAAAATTCTACTCAAAATTAAAACTCCCTTCTTGGGAAGACAGTTCAATTAAGGGAGAACGGGTCTTCTTTCTTCAGCAAAGCATCTTGGTAGATCAAAACATGCACAGAGGAGTCAGAGAAATTTGGGAGTAAGACTGGAGGAAATGGAATTCATCTACAGAACAATGTGAGAAGAATTTGGAGCTCCTGTGAGCAATCTGGAAGGGACTAAGGAAAACCGAAAACCATGGTAAGAGGCTGGAGTCTGAGGTATAGAAATGGCCAAGAGACTTTTTTAGAGAACAAGGATAGCTGTACAGTCTCTAAAATGAAATAATTTGACAGAAGCAGAATTAAGAGCTAGAGGAGATCACGAAAATATAAACTCACACTGAAAATTTGCATACAACTTAGTGGTGGTTGGGGTGGGCAATACTGAGCTCTAAAATTCATAGAATGGAGCTCAAACCAATCTTAGCGAGGTCTTAATTGGTACAATGAATTTAGCTATATCTGAGATACAAAAACATACACACGCACATATTCATATGAAGCAAGTGTTCTAGAGCTCATTTATTCAATAACCCCAAACATCTGCCACATAGATACAAACCTGAAAGAAGATGCAAAGAAGGGACAAAAGAAAGACATCTAACCACCCACAAATGCTGTCATAAAATTGCAGCAATAAATTTTACATAGCTTGTAGGGTTTCATTGTGTCCTAACACAATATGTATTTACATTTTTAAAAATTCTATTTACCTTTTTACATACTACTCTACACGGCTATTTCACCACACTCAACAGTCTAGAACTACAACCCACACACCAAATCCAGCAAACTGCCTGTTTTTGAAAAGTTCCATTGGAACACAGCCATAACCATTTGTTTCTGTGTTGTCTATGACTGTTTCAGGCTACAACCTCAGAGTCGAGTGATTGTGACAAAGGCTGTATGGTCCATAAAGCCTAAAATATTTAGTATCTGGCTCTTAGCAGAAAAGGACTGCTAACCTCTTACCAAGAAGCAAAAGTTGAAATAGACAGATTTAAAAACATACGGTGAGAAATAACTATTTTATGGCAAAAAAGTAAGCAAACAACAAACCAACAAATATCATGCCCTCCAAAGTCACAATACATGGTGCCATCATGTGTGAAGACAAATAACACCAGACAGCCTAACAAGTTGTTAACAAGTCTCCGAAAGTGTATTTTACAGGGCAATACAATTGTTAAAATTAATAATAATGATCCTGAGACATCAACAAAAATTGTAAAATTTGTTGAGAATTTTCTAAGACATTTGAAAAAATATATAAAAAATAAGATTTTTGCTTTTGATATTTTGTTTTTTTAACTTTTAGTTTTTATGGGGTACATAAGATATTTTGATACAGGCATATAATGCATAATTATCACATCAGGGTAAATGGGGTATTCATCACCTCAGGCATTTATCCTTTCTTTTTGTTACAAGTAATCCAATTATACTGTTAGTTAACTTTAAATATATAATAAATTATTGTTAACTTTAGTCTCCCCGTTCTGCTGTCAAATACTAGATCTTATTCATTCTTTCCAACTACATTTTTGTACCCATAAACTATCCTCACTCCCTGCCACTACCCTTCCCATCTTCTGGTAACCATCATTCTACTGTCTATCCCCATGAGTTCAATTGTTTTAACTTTTAGCTCTCACAAATCAGTGAGAACATATGAAGTTTATCTTTCTGTGCCTGGCTTATTTTACTTAATGACCTCCTTATTTTTACTTATTTTACATAATGACCTCCAGTCCTATTCATGTTGTTGTAAATGACAGAATCTCATTCCTTTTTTATGGGTGAATAGTTTATATGTACTACATTCTCTTCATCCATTTGTCTGTTGGTGGACATTTCAGTTGCTTCAAAATCTTGGCTATTCAGAATAGTGTTACCATAACATGAGAGTGTAGAAATCTCTTTGATATACTGATTTCTTTTCTTTTGGGTATATACCTAGTAATGGGATTGTGGGATCATATAGTAGCCATATTTTTAGTTTTTTGAAGAACCTCCAAACGATTTTCCATAGTGGTTGTACTAATTTACATTCCCACCAAGAGTGTACAAGGGTTCCCTTTTCTCCACATGCTGGCCAGTGTTTGTGATTTCCTGTATTTTGGATAAAAACCATTTTAACTGAGGTGAGGTGACATATTGTTAGCTTTTATTTGCATTTGTCTGACAATCAGTGATGTTGAGCACATTTTTATATACCACTTTGCGTGTCTTCTTTTGAGAAATGTCTATTCAGATCTTCATGTATTTTTTAGTGAGATTAATAGATTTTTTCCCTATAGAGTTGTCTGAACTTCTTATATATTCTGGTTATTGATTCCTTGTCAGATGGATAGTTTGCAAATATTTTCCCCCATTCTGTGGGTTGTCTCTTCACTTTGTTCATTGTATCCTTCACTTCGCAGAAGGTTTTTAACTTGATGTGATCCCATTTGTCCGCTTTTGCTCTGGTTGCCTGTGTTTGTGGGGTATTACTCAAGAAATCTTTGCCAAGAATAATGTCCCGGAGTGTTTTCCCCAAGTTTTATTTTATTGGTTTCATAATGTAAGGTCTTAGATTTAAGCCTTTAATCCCCCCCAACACACCTTTTATTTTTTGAGACGGAGTTTCACTCTTGTTCCCCAGGCTGGAGTACAAAGGCGCGATCTTGGCTCACTGCAACCTCCGCCTCCCAGGTTCAAGTGATTCCCCTGCCTCAGCCTCCTGAGTAGCTGAGATTAAAGGTGCGTGCCACCATGTGCGGCTAATTTTTTGTATTTTTAGTAGAGATGGGGTTTCACCATGTTTGCCAGGCTGGTCTCAAACTCCTGACCTCAGGTGATCTGCCCGCCTCAGCCTCCCAAAGTGCTGGGATTACAGGTGTGAGCCACCACGCCAGGCCTTTAATCCATTTTTATTTGATTTTTGTATATGGTTAGCTAGAGATAGGGAGTCTAGTTTCATTCTGCTGCATACGGATATCCAGTTTTCTTAGCACAATTTATTGAAGAGATTGTCCTTTCCCCAATGTATGTCCTTGGCATCTTTGTTAAAAATGAGTTAACTGTGGACATGGATTTACTTCTGAGTTCTTCATTCTGTTCCATTGGTCTATTTGTTGAATTTTATCAAATAATTTTTCAGCATCAATTGAAATGATCATATGTTTTTTTGTATTTTGTTCTGTTGATATAATGCATCACATTGATTGATTTGTGTATGCTGAACCATCCTTGTATTTCTGGAATAAATCCCAGTTGGTCATGATGAATGATCTTTTTAATGAGTTGTTGAATCCAATTCAGTTTGCTAGTATTTTGTTGAGGATTTTTGCATCAATGTCCAACAGGGATATTGGCCTATAGTTTTCTTTTCTTTTTGAGGTGTCTTTGTCTGGTTTTGGTATCACGGTAATACTGGCCTCATAAGTTTGGAAGTATTCCCTACTGCCCTATTTTTCTGAATAGTTTTAGTAGGGTTGATATTAGTTCTTCTTTAAATGTTTGGTAAAATTCACCATTGAAGCCATCAGGTTCCAGGCTTTTCTTTGCTGGGTGACTTTTTATTACTGCTTTGATCTGGTCACTTGTCATTTGTCTGTTCCTGTTCTGGATTTTTTCATGGTTCAATCTTGGTGGATTGTATGTATGTGTCTAGGAATGTATGCATTTCTTCTAGAATTTCCAATTTGTTGGCATAGAGTTGCTCATAGTAGCCTCTGATGATCCTTTGGATTTCTGCAGTATCAGTTGTAAAGTCTTCATTTTCACCTCTGATTTTGTTTTTGGGGGGCCTTCTCTCTTTTCTTTCTTAGTTAGTCTGGCCAAAGTTTTCTCAATTTTGTTTATCTTTTCTAAAAACCACTATTTTGTTTCATTGCTTTTTGTATTGTTTTCTTAATTTCACATTCACTTATTTCTACTATGAACTTTATTATTTTTCTCTACTAATTTTGGGTTTGTTCTATTCTTGCTTTTCTAATTCTTTAAGAAGCACAATTAGGTAGTTTATTTGAAGTTTTCTAATTTTTGACATAGGTGATTATAGCTATAAGCTTTTCTCTTAGTACTGCTTTAGCTGTATCTCATTGGTTTCAGTATGTTGTGTCTCCATTATCATTTCTTTCAAGATTTTTTTCAATTTCCTTTTTCATTTCTTCTTTGACCCATTGGTCATTAAGGAACATACTGTCTAATTTCCTTATGATTGTATAGTTTTCAAATTTCCTCTTGTTAATTATTTCTAGTTTTATTCCATTTTAGTCACAGAAGATACGTGATATAACTTCCAATTTTTTGAATGTTTTAAGACTTGTTTTGTGGCCTCACATATGGTATATCCTTGAGAATGATCCATGTACTGAGGAGAATATGTATTCTGCAGTCACTGGATGAAATGTTCTGTAAATATACATTAGGTTCATTTGGTGTATTGTGCAGATTAAACCAGATGTTTCCTTGCTAATTTTCTGTCAGGATGATGTGTCAATGCTGAAAGTGCGGTTTTTAAGCCTCCATCTGTTATTGAGTTGGAGTCTATCTTTCTCTTTAGCTCTAATAATATTTCCTTTATATATCTGGGTGCTCCAGTATTGGGTACACATGTATTTATAGTTGTTATATCATTTTGCTGAATTGATTTCTTTATCATTATGTAATGACCTTCTTTGATTCTTTGTATAGTTTTTGTCTTGAAATCTACTTTGTCTAATGTAAGTATAGCTATTGCTGGTTTTTTTTGGTTTCTACTTGCATGCAATATATTTTTCCATCCCTTTATTTTCAGTTTATGTGTGTCTTTATAGGAAAAGTGCAACTCATCATTGGGTCTTGTTTTTTTAATCCATTCAGCTACTCTGTGTGTTTTGATTGAAGGGTTTAGTCCATTTATATTCAATGTTGTTATTGATAAGTAAGGACTTACCCCTGCCATTTTGTTACTTGTTTTCTGGTTGTTTGTGGTCTTCTCTTCCTTCTTTCCTTTTTTCCTGTCTTCCTTTTAGCAAAGGTGATTTTCTCTGACGATATGTTTTAAGATTTTAAGTTCTTGATTTTTATTGTGTTTGTTGTGTATTTTCTGATTGAAGTTACCATAAAACATGCAAATAATATCTTATAATCCATTATTTAAAATTAATGACAAATTAACACTTATTGCATAAACAAAGAGAAAACTACTTAAAAGTTTAATTTTAATTGTGTCTCCCCACTTTTTAACTTTTTGCTATTTCTATTTATATCTTATTACACTATCTATATCTTGAAAAGTTGTTGTAGTTTATTTTTTATTGGTTCATCTTTAGTCATTCTACTTAAGATGTGAGTAGTTTACACATCGCAATTATGGTGTTAAAATGTAGTGTGTTTTTCTGTACACTATTACCAATGAGTTTCGCACCTTTAGATGATTTCTTTTTGCTCGTTTACAAACTTTTCTTTCAGACTGAAGAACTCGCTTACATTTCTTGGAGGACATGTCTGATGTCAATAAAACCCCTTAGTTTTATTTGTCTGGGAAAAAATATTTATTTATCCTTCATGTTTGAAGGAGAATTTCACTGAATCTACTATTTTAGGTTACAAGTTTTTCTCCTTCAGCACATTAAGTATGTCATGCCATTTTCTCCAGATCTGTCAGGTTTTCACTGAGAAGTCTGCTGCCAGATATATTGAAGCTAAATTGTATGTTATTCATTTCTTTTCTCTTGCCACTTTTAGGATCCTTTCTTTATCTTTGACCTTGGGGGCTCAGCCTCCCAAGTAGCTGGGACTATAGATGCACATCACCATGCCTGCCTTTTTAAAAAATTTTTGTATTTTTAGTGGAGACGGGGTTTCACCATGTTGGCCAGGCTGGTCTTGAACTCCTGATCTCAAATGATCCGCCTGCCTCGGCCTCCCAAAGTGCTGGGATTACAGGTGTGAGCCACCATGCCTGGCCATTCTTTTTTCTTCTTCTTTTTTTCTGTCTCCCCTCCCTGTCTATTTTAAAATAGCCTGCCTTCAAGCCCACTAATTACCTCTTCCACTTGTTTGATTCTGCTGGTAAGAGACTCTGATGCAGTCTTCAGTATTTCAATTGCATTTTTCAACTCCAGAATTTCTGCATAATTCTTTTTTAATTATTTGAATTCCTTTGTGAAGTTTATTTGATGGCATTCTGAAATCCTTCTCTGTGCTATCTTGAATTTCATTGCGCATCCACAAAACAGTTATTTTGAATTCTCCGAATGAAAGATCACATATCTCTGTCTCTCTAGGATTAATTGTTGCTCCCTTATTTAGTTCATTTGGTGAGGTCATATTTTCCTGGATAATCTTGACGCTTGTGGATGTCTGTCAGTGTCTGGGCATTGAAGAGTTGGGCGTTTATTGTAGTCTTCACAGTCTGTTTTTGTTTTTGTTTCTTTTTCACCTGTCCTTCTTGGGAAGGCTTTCCAAGCATTCAAAGGCACTTGGGTGTTGTGATCTAAGTTTCTGGTCACTGTGATCTAAGTTTCTGGTCACTTAGGAAGCACCCCAAGCCCAGTAACAATATGGTTCTTACAGACTTATAGAGATACCTCTTTGGTGGTCTTGGATTAGATCTGGAAGTATTGTCTGGATTACCAAGAAAAGACTCTTGTTCTCTTTCCTTACTTTCTCCCAAACAGCTCAGCCCTGTGCTGAGCTAACTAGGCTAGAAGAAAGGTGACACGAGTACTCCTGTTGTCACCACTATTTGGACTGTGCTGGGTCAGACCTGAAGCTAGCATGGTACTGGGTCTCACCCAAGCCCTGTAGTTACCACTGCCTGACTATCACCTAGGCTCACCCAAAGCCCTAGGGCTCTACAGTCATCAGGTGACAAAGCCACCCTGGCTTTTGTCCTTCCATTCAGAATGGTGAGTTTGCTCCAGCACCAGTCAGGTCCAGCGATGTTGTTCAGAAGCCAGTCCCTTAAGTCAGAAACCTTAGGATTCTACCTGGTGCTCTGTTCTACTGTGGCTGAGCTGGCACCCAAGCCACAAGACTAAGTCCTACACACTACTCCCTCCCTTTTCTACAAGCACAGAGTTTCTCCCTGTGGCCACCCTTGCCCCAGGCCCATGGCAAGTACTGCCTGGGTACCACTGATGTTCTCTCAAAGCCCAAGGGCTCTTCAGTCAGCTTGTTGGTGAATGCTGCCAAGCCTGGGACTCTCTCTTCAGGACAATGGGATCCCCTTTGGTTCAGGGCTAGGTTCAGAAATGCCATTCAAGAACCAAGGCCCAGAATGGGGACTCCAAGACTCTGCTTAGTGCTCTACCCCATTGTGGCTGAGCTGCTACCTAAGCTAAGGAACAAAGCCCCCTTTACTCTTCCCTCCCCTTGTCTCAAGCAGAAGGAGTCTCTCCCTATAGCCATCACAGCTGGGAACGTGCTGGGTCTCACCTGAAGCCAGCACATCTCTGAGTCTCAGCCAAGGCCCACAGCGAGTACTGCCTGGCTACCACTGCTGAATGTTCAAGGTCCAAGGGCTCTTTTGTCAGCAGATGATGAATCCTGCCAGGACTGGGTTCTCCCCTTCAAGACAGTGGATTCCCTTTTGGCCCAGGGTGTGTCTAGAAATGTCATCCTGGAATTAAGGTCTGGGATGGCGCCCTCAGGACTCTGCCTAGTGCCCTACCTTACTGTGGCTAAACTGGTTCCAAGTTGCAAGTAAATTCCTCTTTACTCTTCCGTATCCTCTCCTAAGGTAGAGGGAAGAAGTATCTCCCAGAGCTGCAAGCTACACTGCCTGGGGTTGGGGAATGGATAGTGCAAACACTCCCTTTGTTGTTCAAGCTGATGTCTCACTAGGTCACGTGCCCCCCAGGTCCACTGGTTCTGAGCAATTCCCCTTTGCTAGGGATGGTCTAATTGCTCCCTCCATTAGCTTTGGCTGAGTTCTGCCTAGTGTTGCTGTTTGCTGTGACAGGACAACACTGAGTTCCAATGCAAAGTCCCACAATCACTATGCTCTCCTTCTCCCAAGCACACAGATTTTTTTTCTCCATGCCACACAACTGCTGCTGGGGGGATGGGGACAGGTACTGTTGGCAGTTCAAGGCTCTCTTTTCCATCCTCTTCGGTGCCTCTTTCAGCAATATGAAATTAAAACCAGGTACTGTGATTCCTCATCTGATTTTTAGTTCTAATGAAGGTGCTTTTTTTATGTGGATAGTTGTTCAATTTGTTATTCTTGCTGGGAGGGCAATCAGTGAAGGCTTCTATTTGGCCATCTTGCTCTGCCTTCCTCTCTATATTTTAATTTTTAGAAGGAGTAAGTTTCGATATCTGGACAGTGGACTCATGTAAATTATCTCATCCTTCTGAGAATTTTACTACAAATTTATTTTATCTCAGTATTAAAAGTATCCAAAAGAGCTATTTAACAAATATCAAAACATATAGATTTCTCTCTACAACACTTAAAATTTTACAATTTTTTTTGAACAGAAGTAGGGTCTGATTTCACACTTATTTTATTATTTTAAAGTATTAATAGTGAAGCACTATACTGTAGGTTTTAAGAGAGCTGATTCTGGATCTAGACTTTTTAGACTTTCACCCCAGGTCTATCCCACACAAGTTGTATAATCTTGGGTACACAATCAGGGTACAGTCGTGAGTATAGCAGACCTTGGTATTTCCATTCAGTTTGTAAGTCAGTAGGTCTGTCTAAGAGCGGACATCTATTTCAGGGCAGTCGCCACAAATACTTTGTCTGGACTTTGACTTTTCCTCTTCCTGGAAGAGGAGGTGGAGGAGAAGTCAGGTGAGATAGCTTAAGGAGAACTTGAATAATCAGTAAGCTGGTACAAAGACTTACGCACAATCAACTGAGCCATGTCCAAGGGAAGCGAGCCCCACAATGACCGGAAACACCTATGAGAAGCAGCACTCTCTAGCATAGCATGATAGGGGATTTCTGTGCCAACTACAACTGCCTGGGGAATCAAATACTACAGGATATTCCCTCATGTAGGTACCAACCGAACACTTGCACTCTGGCCCCCACAACTACTTGTGTATGAGCTCTAATTATCAAGACAATTGTACCAATTTATCATTACCAACATATTTTCCCTGGCACTGAATTCCAGAGACATTTACCATGTGCATCCACATGATAAATTTTATCACAAAGGACAGTGAGCATCACAAATAACAGTCTTCAGCAGTGAATAGTGATGTTTCAACGACCCCTGAAAAAGCTTCCCTCCACAACCACTGATCTTTCTCTCCCACAGAAAATCCTTCACAAGTATGTGCAGAGCTTTTGTGAAATGTTTACCTTTCAGCAAAACTGTGAATTCTGTCCCACAGCTATAGCTACTTTCAACTGGCCCCTATCCCGAGGAGAGTGACACATGGTAAACAGAACGAAACTCTAGGTGCTAAAAAAGTAGCTTCCAGAAGAAAGCAAAATTGTCCACATAATAACCAGAGGGTTCTTTTATGGGTAAAATATTATAATTCTTCAGCGTGGTAGATGCTGGTACTTTAAGGAGACAATTCTCAACTCAATATTTAAAAATATTCTCTTCCTCAAATCCATCCACAGTTGGAATTACCCGTCTCTACTCATAGTGAGCTTCTTTTCACTTTTAGAGGACATTCGAGCTTTGGGCAAAGGACGTTGAACCACTTGGCTACACTCTCTAAGACAAATTAGATCTCAGAGATTTTGAAAAAAAAAGTGGTCCAATCTGATTGATTAAAGGCATAAGGATCTCTGTGCTCTGAATGGATTCCACCCAAATACACTAAGTAAGAAGTCGTAACTTCTCCATCTCTGAATGGAATGTAATTAGCTAGCTGTGATTATTGCCTTAGAAAAGACCTAGTAAATGAGGGATAGAGTGGTGTAGTGGAAAAGAACATAACTTTTGAGCCTGGACAACTTTGACTCAAATGCTGGTTCTGTCATTTATTAGCTGTGTCATCTTAGACAATTTACATGACCTCTCTGAGTCTCAGTTTTTTCCTCTAAATATAGATAAGAATGCCTCATTATACAGTATTGTAAGGAGTCTATGAGATGTTATACACAAAGTGACTACTGCACTGCTGGGCTTACAATAGGAACTAAACAAATTAAACCTATCATCACTAATACTTTAGGTGTAAACCACAGTGATCCTAGCTTTTCAGGATCATCTATGGAAAAATCAATTTTATATATATATATACACACACACACACACACATATATATTACACATATTCATAAATTAAGGAGAAATTTAAAATATGCAGCAAATTTTAGAATTTGTAACATGTTTGTCATGAGAAATTGATACTTTTCAAAAAAAAAAAAAGCATATTTTGACAGATAAAGAATACACCAAAACCACAACTGGAGAATAAGGGTTTAATTGTAGTTCCCTGGTTCCCTCCTTCCTGATAGAATGTAAGCTTTAGGAGGGCAGGTACTTCATCTGATTCACCAATGTATTCTAGAGACCAGAACTATTTCTGTCACATAGTCTCTACTCAATAGACTTTTGTTGACAAATGAGTGAATTAAAGAGTGGCCACTTGGCCGGGCGCGGTGGCTCAAGCCTGTAATCCCAGCACTTTGGGAGGCCGAGACGGGCGGATCACAAGGTCAGGAGATCGAGACCATCCTGGCTAACACGGTGAAACCCCGTCTCTACTAAAAAATACAAAAAACTAGCCGGGCGCGGTGGCGGGCGCCTGTAGTCCCAACTACTCGGGAGGCTGAGGCAGGAGAATGGCGTGAACCCGGGAGGCGGAGCTTGCAGTGAGCTGAGATCCGGCCACTGCACTCCAGCCTGGGCGGCAGAGCGAGACTCCGTCTCAAAAAAAAAAAAAAAAAAAAAAAAGAGTGGCCACTCAATACCCTAATAACCATGACTATTTACAAAATAGTAGGGTGGGCTGGGTGGGGTGGCTTACGCCTATAATTCCCAACACTTTGGGAGGCTGAAGTGGGCAGACCCCTTGAGCCCAGCAGTTTGAGACAAGCCTGTGCAACACAGCAAAACCCCATCTCTACTAAAAATACAAAAATTAGCCTGGCATGGTGGCACACGCCTGTAGTCCTAGCTACTTCAGAGGCTGAGGTGGGAGGATCACTTGAGCCCAGGAGGTTGAGGCTGCAGTGAGCTGAGATTGTACCACTGCACTCCAGCCTGGGCAACAGAGGGAGACCCTGTCTCAAAAAGCAAGAGTGGGGCAAGACAAACCAGATTCTAGTTGAGCCGCCACAAATATTCCTTAGACCTACCCAACTCTATCTGTACTAATTTCACATATCAAAAGAAACCTTGCGATGACTCTTTGGCTTTTTACAAGCCATGTGTGGAATCCTTTATAGAAAAGAGAGTGACAATTTCCACGGGTAGTAGAGCAGGTGATGTCTCCCTCCCAGTGCAAATGTATCCATCGGCATCTGACTTATTAATTAAATGATTTGTTATGAGTAGTCTTTATGAATTAGTCTTTTTGAGTCTGATCACAATAAAGTAATCCATAATCAAACTGTACGTAGTTCTCAACTCACTCATGTTCACTGTTTTCTTTATAGAATCTCTGCTTCTGCCATAAACTCTGCCAATGTCTCTTTCATCACTTCAGTGATGCCAAGTTATTTCAGGAAGGTTGTCTCTAATAAATGATTATTGTACTTTATAACAGGTTATTATCTTTACAATGGTATATTGTTGTGGACAAATCTCAATATTTATACAAATTATAGCTTATGTTGCAGTAAAATTGGCCACGTATAAATGATACTGGATTCTAAACAGCTTGCTGAATTCACAACTGAATCCAAAACCAATAGGAAGCGTTCTCCAAACTGTTCTTAAACATACCTGCTCTAGGTAAATAAGGCTAGAACTTAACCAATGAAACTAGTATCATTTCTCATCACAGCACTGGCCAGGGTTGCCTTCAGTCACTGCAATAAAAATTATCATTTTCTTCCCTATAGCTTCTGTCACTATTTTTTCTATAGCTTCTATTATCATTTTCTTCAACATGTGCTAGGGGACAATATTCCCTTAAAAATGCTTCCCAAGTATTAGCTAGAAAATTTACTGGAGGCCTCTGTACATTCAGAATGTAGATGACTAGAACCAGAAATGAAGTCAAAAAATGAAACCAAGATTTTAAAATCTTTCCAACTACTACAGGATTTGAAAATGCCTTTCTTAGCATACTTCAAAGTGAGTACATTTCTTCTAAGTGAGTAACTACTTCTATGTGAGTAAATTTGAATAACATCCAAAGATACACATTTCCTGTTTTTAAGTGTCGGGGTATGCTAAGGGAGAGAGGAAGGATTTTTGGTGTCTAATGCATAGAGAGACTTTAGAGCTGTTACCAGTTGGATTGGTGACAACATAACATTAAGCAACTTAAAGGCCTTCATTCCCAAAGCATTGATACACATGCTTAAAAATATAAAACATGAATAGGAAATATTTCTTAAGTTTCAAATTCAATATTAGAATTCATATAAATTTCAGATATTACACAGTCCAATGCCTTCATTGTACAAATGGAAAAAACTGAGGCATAGGGAAATGAATCACTCAGAAACATTAACAACATAATTACTCAACTTGGAGCAGACTTCAAGCCTTTTCACTTCTAAATCCCTTTCCAGAGGATTTTGCTAGATTTATTCTTATCAACTGTGTGGCTATCACCTGTACTTTCAGTGACACTACAATGGCTCATCTACCATGCATAAGATGGGCTTAACTAATTCATCAAGGTATGTATTAGCCAGATTCTGAACATTATTATTAATTCTGATGATAGTTTTCTCTAATAATGTCACCATTGTGTTCCAGAGCAGACAGATTGAAAGACAATCATGTATTTACCCAGTTGTAGTGTTATATCCCTTCTAACACACTTACTGATATTTTTATTCATCTCACCAATAACAACACAAAGCATTAAAAAAAAAACCTGGCCACATTAACCTAAAAAATGGAAAGGAAAGCTGATTCCATAACTAATCTACAGTGTGTTCCTGTGGCAATAATTCATTACAATATAACCCTGTCTATATTGTATATAACCTGAAAAAATACTTCATTTGTGTTGCTTCCATCAAAAAAGTCTTTCATAGATCTCTACATCACTTCTCTACTATAAACCACTGCTACATTTCTTAATAGGCATTAAAGTGGATGTGATAGTTTATGCTTCCTAAACCATACCAGCCAAGCTAATTACACTAACAGTTGCTCAGGCTAAGAAATCTGGATTTCTAAAAATCCTATCAAAGGTAGTGAAAAATTTTAACTCCTAGTATGCTGTAATCAAATATGTGATTCAAGAGGATTACTCTGGTACTAGTATGGAGATAGAGAAAACCAGGATGACCTGAAAACAAATTGTAAAGGCCTAAATGATGGCAAATGTAATTGTGATAAAAATAAAAGAACAGATTCTAATAATTAACGTAACTTAGTAATTGATTGTGTGTGGAAGTAAAGAAGAAGAAGCAATAATGTCCAAGCTCCTGAAATTGTGCTAAGTAGAAAAGGGGCTCAAAATGAAAAATAGACATTTATTATTGTGTCAGATATGGGAACAAATGAAAAGGAGGATAAAATCACATTTGAAAATAGGAAAAAAGAAATTAGGGTGTTAATTTTATGTGTCTACTTGAGTGAACAACAGGATGCCAAGAAATTTGGCCAAACATTATTCTGGGTATGATTATAGGGTGTTTCTAGATGAGACTCACATTTGAATCAGTAGATGGAGTACGACAGATTGCTCTTCCTAGTGTGGGTGGGCCTTATCCATCAATTGAAGACCTGAATAGACAAAAAGGCTGAGCAAGAGGGAATTCCTTCTGTCTGACTGCTATGAGCTGGGACGTTGGTCTTTTACAGCCTTCAGACTCAAACTGAAATATCAGCTCTTCTTGGGTCTTGAGCTTGCCAGCTTTCTGACTGGAATTTACACCACCAGCATTCCTGGTATTCAGGCCTTCAGACTTGGATGGAAGCTACACAACAGCTTTCTTAGGTCTCTAACTTGCAGACTGCAGACCTTGGAACTTATCAGCCTCCACAAACATGTGAGCCAATCTCTTACAAAAAATCTCCTCCCTCTCTCTCTCTTTCTCTCTCTCTCTCTCTCTCTATATATATATATTATATACACACATATATCTATACACTCACACTTATATATGTGTATATGTGTGAGTGTGTGTGTATATGTGTATATATATGTGTGTATATATATATAATTACATATATAGAAAAAAGGAAATTGGGATGGTTAATTTTATGTGTCCACTTGAGTGAGCCACAGGATGTGAGGTGTGTGAGAGACCATACACATATATATATATATGTACAGATATATATGTGTGTATATATGCATGTGCATAGATAATATCTATACACACATATGTGTATATATGTATGTGCATGCATATATAATACATTCCTTTCCTTCATATGTATGTGAATACATATATAAGATTATATGTGTATACATATTATATAATTTAATTACATATATTACATATATAACATATTATATATTACATATGTTACATTATATATTACACAGATATAATATTATGACATATAACACCTATTGAAAAACCATGAGTTCCATGAACCATGGTTCTCTGAAGAACCATGAGTAATGCAGAAATAAGTAACAAAGAATGTAGTATATCAAGTTTGCTAAGCCTTAAAGAAAGGAAGAGGGCTCTTTCAGACAAACAGAAAATTACATAGGTGGGGTATAGTTTTAAAAGAACAAATAATATAACACAACTAGAGCATCAGGTGAGATAAAGTAGGAGGTAAACAGAAAAAGATATTTTGGAGGTACACAGGGGAAAATTTCTGATATATAACCAGAGAGTTCAGAGTTAACTTAAGAAAAAGAATATAATTCAATGAAGGTTTTGTAAAAGACTTAAAATGAAATTTTAAAAATACATTAAAATACTCAAATATTTAAAGATACAAAAATCTTTTTTCTCTCTCTTTACAAAAAGCAAAATTATCTCCATTTATTTTAGGTCAGGAGCCCTAGGAATAGATTGTATATGCAATATTAAATAAAAACAACACTTCTGCTTCTAGCCATGACAAAGTCCAACTAGTATTGGACTTACCCTTCTGCCATAAACAATTGCAAAACTGGGTGGAAAACTATTAACACATTATTTTCAAGCGCTTGATAACAAATGGTGCAGGACTGTCGTATTTTAGAGAAAGAGAAAATGTCAGTTAACCCCGTATTAACTCCAGCTTTCTATCCGGAGTCACTTTCCAAGGGCAGCAAGGGAGGCAGAGGCCAAGTAGAGAATGACAATTTTACTGAGACACAGATCAGAGTTTGGGGCTGGTAAGGTAGTTAGAATTTGTGTGGCCGAGTGCTGAGGAGAGAAAGCTTCACAGAGTAGGGGAAGCAAGAAATCTTCACAGAGGTTGCCCTCAGGTCCTTGGCCAAACGATGGGCTACTTTTGTTCAGGTTAAGTATTCTGTGACACTCTTAAGAGAACAACTACAGCAGTGACAAATCCTTCAGTGCTCATCTGAATGGAGACATTAACCAGTGCTCATAGATGTTAAAGTCCTAACCCAGCCAGAGTGAGAAAGCTTCACTGAGCAACTCAAGCATTCAGTCAAGATGCTGGAATGAGCATGCCTAGGAGGAAAGACCATGACCTAAAGCAATGGCCATGCCATAGAACTAAGGATAAAATTGAAGTAAAATCCATTCTAACAAAATCAAAAGAAGCCACCAGGAATTAACCACTTGCCAGAATAAAACTAAACACACTTCAAAGAGAAAAAACATACTCAATACGTACCATCCCACAACATACCATCCCACAACATACCATCCATGATGTCAAGCATACAATCAAATATTACTAGGCATGCAAAGATGTAGGAAAAATGTGACCCATAGTCAAAAGTAAAAGAAGTTGATATAAACAAATCCCAACGTGATAGAGATGTTGGAATAAGGAGATAAAGACCTTAAAACTGGATAAATAGATATAGATACGTAGGTGGATATGTTATTATTTATATAGAGATATATATGTAGATATATATATATATATATATATATATATATATATATAAACTTAAAGAAAAAAGTAGAAATAATATACTCACAATGCCAAGTTGGGAAATCTCAGGAGAGAAAGGAAAACTATAACATAGAACTAAATGAGAATTCTAGAACAAAAAATATTTTTCCTGAATACATTCACTAGATAGGATGAACAGCAGATTAGACACTACAATAAATGGTCAACAAATTTGAAAACGTGAATATAAACCAATCTGAAGACAAGGAAAAGAAAATGATTGAGAAGAACAAGCAGAGCCCTGGTACCTCAGAAAATTCAACTATTTGTGAAAATCCAGAGGAAGAAGAAAAGGAAGAGGAAGAGAAAAAGTAGGAGAGAAGAAAAGGTAGAGAGGGATAAAAAGGCAAAAAAAAAAAATTCAAAATTCAAAATTTGTTTTAAAAATTACCCTCCAGATTCAAGACATTTGGTAAACCCTAAACCATGTAAATAGAAAACCTTGACTATTATAATCAAAGTGCTGAAAGATAATGGTAAAAAGAAAATCTTAAAATCTACCAAAAAAAAAAAACCCTCACATGAAGGGAAACAAGATGAAAGATGATGGACTCCTCATCAGAAAAGTAAATACAGTCCAGCTGGGCATGGTGGCTTGTGCCTATAATCCCAGCACTTTGGGAGACCGAGGCTGGCAGGTCACCTGAGGCTGGGAGTTCCAGACCAGCCTGGCCAACATGGTGAAATCGCCTCTCTACTGAGAATACAAAAATTAAGCAGATGTGGTGGTGTGCACCTGTAATCCCAGCTACTCCAGAGGCTGAGGCATGAAAATTGCTTGAGCCTGGATAGCAGAAGTTGCAGTGAGCCGAGATCACGCCACTGCACCCCAGCTTGGGTGACAGGGTGAGACTCTGTCTCAAAAAAAATAAAAAACAAATACACACCAGAAGATCTTGAAACAACAGCTGTAAAGTACTGAAAGGTTTTTAAAGTCAAGCCAGTATTCTACAGTCAGTGGAAATACTTCAAAAATTAGGATAAAATAAACATTTTTAATAAATGCATACAGAGAAAATTTGTCACCAGTAAAAATACACTATAATAATTTGTTATTGAAGGTTCTTCAAACTGAAGTAGGATACCAGATTGAAGCACAGATAAGCAAGAAGGAAAGAAGAAAATTAGAAGTGCTGAATATATGAGTCTATATTAAAAAAAAACAACTATTTTTTTCTTTACAAATATCATTAAATGCAGCTTACTGGTCAAAGTAAAAAAAAGAAATTATATTGTAGGGCTTATAATATATGTAGAAGAAAACTATCTAACAGCAATACCACAAAGACGGGAAAGAGTATAAATACAATTATACTATTATAAAGTTCTTACATTTCATATGAAATACTACAATGGTAGCTCTAAGTAAGTAGTAATAAATTAAGAATACATATTTTAATCTCCATACAACTGCTAAAAATAAATAAAGCAGTGCAGTTTAAAAAGCCAATAGAAGAGCAAGATGGCAAAATAAGAAGCCCAGAACGTGTTTCCCCTCATAGGACACCAGTTAACAGCAATTCAATGACAAATGTCCCTTCTTAGAAATTCATAAACCAGTTATGAGGTTCCTGAACCTCAGGCAAATATGAAGCCAAGTGCATTGAAACCAGTAAGAAAACTTGTGTCACTCATACACCATAGTCCCTCCCCTGGCTCAGAGTTGTGCAATCTGGAGAAAACTCCCAGTTCCTGGCTTCTCTCTGGGGAGGAAATGAAAAGACTAAAACACATCCAAAACTAAGACTTTTCAGGGGCTGCCCAAGAAACTGGTTTATCTCCTGCCTGAATCTAAGCACGGAAAAGAAAAACTGCCAGGTTGGGAACTAGTGAAAACAAAAGTAATGGTTTAGACTAACAAACACTCATTCACCAAAATTCTATCCCCTTCCCCTCTGGCTCAGTACAGAATGAGTAGCGGGGAAAAGAAGCCTCAACTCCTGGCTTATCCTTGGGGAGGGAAAGAGTTAAAGTGTGTGTCCAACATTCTGACCTTTCAAGGGACTGCCCACAGAATTAGATTCTGTCTTGCCTGTCTTGGAGGATGGATGGGAGGGACCTGGAATACTCTATGCACTTGCAAGGCACAGAGGACAAAATAGAGCCGGGCAGCTTGCTGCTGCTACTGATAACATACAACAGACAGAGGCCTATGCCGTTTGGTGGTCTCTCCCTTGTGGGGTCATGCCAGAAGAGAAGAGTGGAGTATGCCTCTAGTGGTCTGGCTTTTCAGGGAGCTTTCTGGGGGGAATTGTTTCAGTGTCTTCAGACTTAGTGCACTAATGTGTCCCAACATTTGGTAGAAGCCTGGGAGCCACTGAGAACAAAAGAGAGCTAGGCACCTTGTGGCAGTTCCGAATAACACAGACATTAGAGGGAGCAAGAGATGATGAACTCTTAAAAAAAGAAATTGGCAAATCTCTCTAATGAATTTATATGCACAAGTCCAGAGAAGACGCATCCATAGGAAAAGTTCGAGAAGCTCTCTAGAATCTCTAGCTGGGCTGATTGGTAAATATCTTTTCCTGTGCAAAGCCAGTCCACAAAAACTGATAGATGTGGCTTTTTTTTTTTCAAATGAAGAGATCACAACACAAAGTTATAAGGCACTTAATAAACAGGGAAACATGGCTCAATAAAAGAAACAAAATGAATCTCCAGAAACTGACCCCAAAGAAACAAAGGTATATAGATTACTTGAAATAGATTTTAAAATGGCCCTATAAAGATGCTCAGTGAGCT
The DNA here is from genome assembly GCF_024542745.1 of Macaca thibetana thibetana. Classification (NCBI taxonomy): domain Eukaryota; kingdom Metazoa; phylum Chordata; class Mammalia; order Primates; family Cercopithecidae; genus Macaca; species Macaca thibetana. Next base: position 5,824,909 of record NC_065579.1, on the reverse strand, counting down.
CAGAAAAAAAGGATTCATGAATAAAAGGAAAATATCAACAAAAATAAAATATTTGTAAATACCCAGAGAGTTTGGAATGAAAGAATACAAAAACTAATTGAAAAACTTATTAGGGGGGTTCAACTGTATATTTGATCTAGCAGAACGAAGAATTGGTAAACTCAAAGGCAGGTCATTGAAATTATTCAGTAGGAGAAAAAAAAAAGAATGGAAAAGAATAAAAAAAACTAAGAAACTCATGGCACAAGATCAAGCTGTTCAATATATGCAATATGAGGGTCTCAGAAGATGAGGAGAAAGAGAAAGGAAAGGAAAGATTATTTGAAGAAATAATGGCCCCAAACTTCCCAAATCTGTGCAAGGAAATGAATATCCATATTCAAGAATACCAAAATACTTCAACTAGTATAAAACACAATAAATCTACAACAAGGCACATTGTAATCAAATTGTCAAAAATCAAAGACAATGAGAGAGTTTTGAAAGCAGCAAGAGAGAAAGTGACTTGTCACATACAAGAGAGATTCAAGAAGACTATCAGAAAATTTGTCAGGAGAAAATGCTTGCAGTCTAGCATACACATGGATGATATATTCAAAGTGCTGAATGAAAAAAAAACGCAATCTAGAATACTTCATCCAGCAAAATTTTCCTTCAAATATGAAGGAGAAATAAAGACCTCTTGGATAAATAAACACAGAGGAAGTTCATCACCACTAAACCTGACTTACTAGAAAAACTAAAGGGAGTATTTCAAGTTGAAATGAAATGATGCTAAATAGCAACCCCAAGTCATATGAAAGTTTAAAGCTAGCTGGCAAAGGTAAATAGATAGAAAAACACAGAATAGTATGATACTATAAAAGTAGTGCATGAATCACGTTTAATTGTGGTGTAGAAGTTGAAAGATAAAACATAACTATAAAAACATGTCAATACACAATATAAAAAGATGTAATTGGCCGGGCTCAGTGGCTCACACCAGTAATCCCAACATTTTGGGAGGCTGAGGTGGGCGGATCACCTGAGGTCAGGAGTTCAAGGCCAGCCTGGCCAACAAGTTGAAACCCCATCTCTACTAAAACACACACACACACACACAAATGTTAGCCAGGCGTAGTGGTAGGCATCTGTAATCCCAGCTACTCAGGAGGTTGAGGTGGGAGAATCGCTTGAACCTGGGAGGAGGAGGTTGCAGTGAGCTGAGATCATGCCATTGCACTCCAGCATGGTGAGAAGAGCAAAACTGTCTCAAAGAAAAAAAAATTAAAAGATGTACTTAGTGACATGTATAGCATAGTGTATGCATGAGAAGACATTACAGCTGATGTCACTGATGCCATAGAGAGGAGAAGTAAAGGGCAGTTTTTATGTACAATTGAAATTACCAGCTTAAAAGAGATTGTTACAACTAGAAAATACCTAATGTAAGCCCCATAGTAACCACAAAAAAAGATATCTATAAAAGATACAACAAAGAAAATGAGAAAGAAATCAAAGAATGTTGCAATTAAAAAAAAATCAACAAAACACAAAGGAAGACAACAAGAGAAGAAAGGAGGACCAAAAGGCTACAGGATAGACAGAAAACAGCTAACAAATGGCAATAGTGAGTCCTTCCCTATGAGAAATTACTACAAATATAGATGGCTTAAACTCTTCAATCAAAAGACGTAGAGTGGCTGGATGTTTGTTTTTGTTTTAAAGATTCAACTATAAGATGTAAACAAGAGACTCACTTTAGATTTAAGGACACACATAGACTGAAAGTGAAGAGATGGAGAAGATTTTCCATGCAAATCGTAAGCAAAGAGAATCATGGTAACCATATTTATTTAAGGCAAAACAGACTTCAAGTAAAAAACTGTCATAAGAGACAAAGAGGGACATTATATAATAATTAAAATGTCGATTTACCAGGAAGGGACACAATTATAAATATGTACGCACTCAAAATATGGGCACCTAAATCTAGGAAGCAAACATTGATAGAACTGAAGGGAGAAATGGAGAGTAGCAGAACAATAGTAGGAGAGTGCAATACTCCACTTTCAATAATGGACCAAACATACAGAGAAAAGACCAACAAGGAAATAAGAGTTGAGCAATTCTATTTATCAAATGGACCTAACAGACATGTAAGAAACATTCTACTCAATAGCAGAAGATAAACATTCTTCTCAAGTGTACACAAAACATTCTCCAGGATAGATCATGTGTTGGGTCACAAAAGAAGTTTTAACAAATTTAAGGAAATTATTACCTATAGGGTTGTTTGAGCTCCTGGAAGATTAAAATTATACCAAGTATCTTTTCCAATCACATGGATTGAAACTAGAAATTTAAAACAGAAAGAAAACTTAAAAATTCACAAACATGTGTAAATTAAACAACACACTCTTGAATGATAAGCAACCAATGGGTCAGAGAAGAAGCCAAAAGGGAAACTTAAAAATATCTCTAGACAAATAAAAACGAAAACGCAACATACCAAAATGTATGGGATGCATCAAAAGCAGCCCTAAGAGGGAATTTTATATCAGTAAATGCCTGCAATAGGAAAAAAAACCCTCAAACAAAAACCTTAATGGTACAGCTGAAATAACTAGAAAAAGAACAAACTAAGCCCAGAGTTACCAAAAGAAAGGAAATAATCAAGATTAAGGTATAAATAAATCAAATACAAGGTAGAAAAACAATGGAAAAAATCAACAAAATTAAGAATTGTTTTTTGAAAAGATAAAGAAAATCAACAAGCCTTTAGCTAGGGTATTAAAAAAAAAAAACAGGTAAGTCTGAAAAAAAAGATATGAAAGAGGCGACATTACAAATGATACCACAGACATAAAAAACAATACCAATTACAGGTAAGGAGATTGAATCAGCATAAAAAAGTCTCCCAAAAAGGATGAGCCCATGACTAGATGGCTTCATTTATGAATTCTATTTACAAAACATTTAAAGAAGAATTAATATCATTTTTTCCTCAAACTCTTTTAGAAAATTGAAGAGAAGGCAACACTTCAAAACTAATTTTATGAGGACAGCATTGCCTTAATAGCAAAGACAAACAAAGATACCGAAAGAAAGAAAATTATAGGCCTACATTCCCAATGAAAACAGATGTAAAAATTCTCAACAAAATGCTAGCAAACCAAATTCAACAGCACACTGAAAGAATCACATATTTATTACCAGGTGGTAATATATATCCCTGAGATGTAATGATTATTCAACTTACAAAAATCAATCAAGGTGATATACCATAATAACAAAATGAAGGGTAATAACTGCATCATCAACTCAATAGATGCAGAAAAAGTATTTTACAAATTCAACACTCTTTCATTTAAAAAAACTCAACAAACTAGGAATAGAAGGAAATTACCTCAACATAATGAAGACTGTGTATATAAAACCAACAGATAACATAATATTCAATGGTAAAAAATTGAACATGTTTCCATAAGAAGGCAAAAATGCACAGTCTCACCACTTCTATTTAACTGAAATCATACTGGAAGTCTTAGCTAGAGTAATTAGGTAAGAAAAAATAAATAAAATCCATCAAAATCAGAAAGGAGCAAGTAAAATTATCTCTGTTCTCAAATAGCATGATTGTATATAGAGAAAATTCTAGAGTGTATATAAGAATAAACAAACAAAAAAAACAGAACTAATAAACAAATTCAGCAAAGCTGCAAGGTAGAAAATCAACAAACAAAAATCATTTGTGTTTCTATACGCTGATACCAAATAATCTGAAAAAGAAATTAAGAAAATGATTTCATTTAAAATAGCATCAAAAATAATAAAATACTTAGCAATAAACTTAACTGAAGAGGTAAAACATTTGTACACTAAAAACTACAAAACTTTGTTGAAAGAAATTTAAGAAGGAACAAATTAATAGAAGGACATCCCATGTTCAAGACTGGAACACTTAATATTGTTAAAATGTTGAGACCATCCAAAGTGACCTAATGATTTAATGTAATTGCTATCAAAATCCCACTGGCATTTTTTGTGGAAATGAAAAAAAATCTAAAATTCATGTGGAACCAAAAATAAACAACAACAAAACACTGAATAGCCAAAATGATTTGAGAGAGAAAAATAAAGCTAGAGGCTTCATACTTCCTGACTTCAACATATTACAAAACAACGTAATCAATGCAATGTGGTACTGGCATGAAGACAGATACATAGATCAATGGAATAGAATAAAGAGTTCAGAAACAAATCCATATATATATTGGTTAAATGATTTTTGAGATAAATGCCAAGACTACAAAATGGAGTAACAATACTCTCTTTAACAAATGGTGTTGGGAAAACGGAATATCCACATGAAAATAATGAAATTGAACTATTATATTACACCACAAACAAAAATAAACTCAAAATGCATTAAAGACTTAAATGCAAGATCTGAAACTATAGAACTCTTATAAGAAATCATCGGGAAACGTCTTCATATCGCTTTTCACAAAGATTTCATGAATTTGACACCGAAAACATAGACAACACAATAGCAAAAATAGACAAATGGGACTACATCCAACTAAAAACCTTCTGCCCAGCAAAGAAAACAATGTGCAGATAAAAGCCAACCTAAAGAATGAGAAAAAATATTGGGAAATCATTTATCTGATGAGGAGTTAATTCCAAAATATATAAAGAATCCCTTCAACTCAATAGCAAAACCAACAGATAAGGACTTGAGAAGACATTTCTTCAAAGAAGACATAGAAATGGTCAATAGGTGTCTGAAAACATGCTCAGTGTTACTGTGGGAATAGTAAAAAGATGAGTGGTTATCGAGCGGTAGGGATAGGGAGGGATAAATAGGTAGAATACAGAGGATTTTTAGGGTAGTGAAACAATTCTGTGTGATGCTATGATGGGGTATACGTTTTTCAAACCTCATAGAATGCACAACACTAAGAGAGAACTGTCATGTAAACTATGAACTTTGATTAATAATGATGTGTCAATAGATTGCAACAAATGTACCACTGTGGTGGGAGATGTTGATAGCAATGGAAGTTGTGTCTGTCTAGAAACTCTGTACTTTCCACTCAATTTTACTAGGAACCTAAAACTCCTCTAAAAACTAAAGTTCATTAATGACTTAAAAAAATCAGTAGGTAGGTAGAAGATTTGAGCACTATCTCAACCCTTTTAATCTAATTGATATTTATAGGACACTACTGCAACAATTGCAGAACACACATCCATTTCAAATGCTAAAAATGTTCAAGATTCATTCATGATATACCATAAAATAAGTATCAATAAATTTAAAAATATTGAAATTTTACAGTGTATGTTCTCTGACCACAATGGTATTGAATTAAAATTCAATAAGATGAGGAAAATTTTCAATATTTTCAAATGAAACAGCACATTTGTAAATCACCCAAGGAAAAGAAGAAACAACAAGGGACATTACATAAGTTCTGAAAATGTATGTTCATGAAAACAAATCACTCTATATTTGTACAATCCAGTTTAACTAAGTCTTAGAAATAAATGAGATTCAAATTCTTATGTTTGAAAAAAATTAAAATCAATAATCTAAGGATTACCTTAAGAAGACAGAAAAAGTAGAGAAAATTACACCCAAATAAATAAAAATAATAATAATAAAGAGCAAAAATCAATAAAATATAAAACAAACAATATGGGAAAATTTAAAAGCCAAAGTGTTTCTGTAAAAAAAAAAAAAAAATGTAATAAGATGGTTAAACCCTAACATAGGTACCGTTGATGAAAAAAGAAAAAAACACTAATTACCAATACTAGGAATAAAATGTGGCATGTCATTGTAGATTCTATGGGCATGTATTATACATGCCCTTGTGTTAGTATATTCAAATTAGGTAAAAGGATGAATTTATTGAAAAGCATGAATTAAAAATTGACAGGAAAAATAAAGAAAATAAATATAATTCTGCTTGGTAAAGAAATTTAATTTGTAAATTAAAAACCTTCCCATAGAGAAACCTGGAGGCTTGGTTTGTTTAACTGCTAAACTATATATTAAACATTAAAGAAAGAAGAATGCTAATTTTAAACAAACTCTTTCCTAAATTAGAGTAAGAAATAAAACCTGTCACAAATCTAACAAACCCATTACTAAAAAAAATGCAAATTAATATTCTCATACACATAGGTGTGAAAAGAGTAATAAAATTCTAGCAAATCAAACCTAGCAGATTATTACAAAGAAGAAACAAAATATAGTACATGCATACAACAAAATATTTAGCCACACAAAGGAATAAAGTATTGACTCAGGCTACATGGGCAAACCTTGAAAACATGGTAGGTGAAAGAAGACTATCACAAGAGGTCACATATTATATGACTCTGTTTATCTAATATGCTCAGAACAGGAAAATCTATAAGGGAAGGGGGAAGTGGAGAGTGACCAACATATATATATGCCATATATACACACAGACACACACACAGGTATGTACACTAACACACATTCTGCAAATCAATAATAAAAAGACAACACAAATTTTAAAATAAGCAAAACATTTGAACAGGCACTTTAGAACAGAGGGTATACAAATAACCAATAAGTACATGAAAAGTTATCAACCTCATTAGTCATCAGGGAAATGAAAATTAAAATGATGGTGAGAAACTTCTTTTTTTTTTTTGAGACAGAGTCTCACTCTTTCACCCAAGCTGGAGTACAGTGGCGTGATCTCAGCCAACTGCAACCGCCACCTCCTGGGTTCAAGCAATTCTCCTGCCTCAGCCTCCCAAGTAGCTGGGACTACAGGTGCGTGCCACCACACCTGGCTAATGTTTTGTATTTTTAGTAGAGACAGGGTTTCACCGTGTTAGCCAGGATGGTGTGGATCTCCTGACCTTGTGATCTGCCCGCTTTGGCCTCCCAAAGGGCTGGGATTACAGGCGTGAGCCACTATGCCCAGAAAATACTATTTACTTGTGAGCATATGGACCAACTGCAACTCTCATACATTGGGAGTGTACTATGTTACAAATGATTAGAAAATAATACTTCTAGAAATGTCACTTAAAATAGTATCAGATTGTTTGCAAATTTGTTTGCCAGTTCATTATAAAGTTAAACAAGAGCTTACACTATGACCCCGTACTTCTGCTCCTGGGTTTTTACATAAGAGAAGTTAAAACATGGCAAATAATAATAATAATAATAATATAAATAAATAAAAGAAAAAAGAAAGAAAAAGACTTGTACATGAATATTTCCAGAAGCTTTATGCAAGTTAGTAAAAAACGGAAAATAATCCAAATGTCTACCAAAATAAAAACAAATATATACACCATGGAATGCTTACACAATAGACCTTATACTCAGCAATTTTAAATAATTAACTAGTGATAAACAACAACATGATGGATCTCAAAAATTCTGTTTATGAAGAAGTTTCAAAATAGTATAGACTGAAAAAATTCATTTATATGCAATTCAAGATTAGTCCAAACAAGTGTATGATGAGAAAAATTAGATGATTGGTTGTGGATGGGTGGGAAAGAGACTGACTGGAAGGGATGTGAGGAAATTTTCCCAAGTGAAATGATGTATGTCTTGATGAATGTGTTGGTTACACAGGTTACATTTAACAAAACTCAATAAATTATGCATTTAAAATTTATGCATTTTATTGCATTTAAATTTTACTTTAAGTAGACAATAGAAACACAAAGAATGCATGTATTTTTACTTCATAAATGGATGAAGTAGATAATAAGAAATGCATGAAGGGATTTCTTCAGTAAAGTTCAAAACTTGATTGAAATAAAAAACTCACAACGAAGTAGAATTGTACTAGACATAGCTCTTATTAATAAATAAAAAAATTATATAGGCCATCTTGTCGCCATGGGACAAATAATTGCTGTGAATTTATATTATTTTCAATAAAACATATTTGTCATCAATAAATAGGTATACTCTTCATTATGGCAACTAGTATGGAAATTTGGGTACAGAAGATAAATTCTGGGTGATACCAACCCTGCCTCTGAGACTTACTGTGTTTCATCCACTAAGCTTCTCTTACAGACAATTGTCTCTCTTACTTACACTGTCATTGCCTATCCTGAACATTCTCTATCAAACACCTACACGGATTTCCCATACTGAAACCAATGCTGTTTGGCTTACACACTCATAGACACATTGTTTGCTGCATGAGTATGACCAGGGTAACAGGGACATCAAAGTCCTATCACAGAAAGACTCCAAGGATCTTGAGAAGACTCATACTGGACATATAAGTGGCTTTTACATGCCATGAAAGAATATTAGATGTGATTTCAAGAGCTTTATGTGATTTCAAGAGCTTTAGAACTGGGACCTACTGTTAAACTTAAAGCAATTTCAGTTCAAAATAACAAAGTTAGATCTATCTAAGAGTAACAGAATGTTATTAAAAAGTTGTATAAACTGAAAACAGGTAAGTAGACACAACTTTTAAGCATCCGATGAATGGCTAGTCAAGCCAATCTTTAATATCCCTCATATCCCAAGATTTAATGGTTCTGGGGGCAGATGTTTCACTGGGCTTTTTATGCCCCCAAGCTCACAATTCACACATGCACCACTTGCTCGAAAATGAAGACTTGCACACACAATCCCATCCTCCTCCTAGTTTGTTACCAGCTGCTGCCAATGGTTTAATACTGGAGACTGAGGAGAGGCAGAGTAGTTTCAATTTTACTCCCTAAAGAGGAAAAAAATCAAGCTGAATCCAATGAAGAAGGATAATATTTGAGAATGACATTTTGATTAGCAGTTGACAAGTTTAAAAGTATGAACACAATTACATCCAGAGAGTGGGCATGGGTAGTGCTTTGTCAGCAAGGATGTATCATTAGTGTCCTGAGACAAAGAGAGAAATTCTACATAATTAATAAAATGATATTTAACTCTGCTATTATCAATAGATAAACACAATGATAAGAAGTATTCCTTAGTATTCAAAGCTTGAACTTTGGATCCAGATTGCCTGATTTGAAATCCTAACCTCTCGGAGAAAATAGAGATGACAAGAACACCTATATGATAGACTTCTTATGAGGATTCAATTCATTAATTGAAATCAAGCTTAAGAACAGTGTATTGCAAGACATAGGTATGTGCTATTATTATCAATGGATGATGACCATTTCGTGTGCCTACATTTTTCAGTGTTCAACCTGTCTATATATTAGCAGGGACCAAGACTTAAAACTAGACCATATGTAGTGTTTGTTTGTTTGTTTGTTTTGAGACTGTAGTCCAGGCTGGAGTGCAGTGGTGCGATATCGGCTCACTGCAACCTCCGCCTCCCGGGTTCAAGCGATTCCGTTGCCTCAGTCTTCCGAGTAGCTGGGATTACAGGCACCTGCCACCACGTCTGGCAATTTTTAATGGAGATGGAGTTTCCCCATATTGAGCAGGCTGGTCTTGAACTCCTGACCTCGGGTGACCTGCCTGCCTCGACCTCCCAAAGTGTTGGGATTACAGGTGTGAGCCACTGCGCCCGGCCGACCATGTGTAGACTTCTTGGAACATCTAGAAGTTCTGGATGCTCCACTTACCTCAGGGATCACACTTTTCCAGGTCCACTTTATGATTCAGGGACAGTATTCTCAGGAAGACCTTCCAACACAAGCCAGCATTTAGGGCAGCAGGTGATATGCGATATGTCTCATGAATTGCTTTTGGAATTGAATCATCGTCTTTCCTACTGTACAAGTTTTAAAATACTTGGTCTTTGGGGTCTCCACACCATCTGCACACTTAAAGAAATCCAAGTACAACAGAAACCAGTGATCACAGTTCATTATCACATGGAGCACTGTTCCCAAAATGGGCTACGGCGAATTGAGGCCTGATGTAGCTTCAATGCAGCGATGAGCTTGGCATTCTGCATTCCACTGGGTTTGGAATTTTTTAAATGTTTTTGTGTTTTGGTGTTCAGAAACAGCATCTCAGGACTGAAACCAGAGATTAGAGGAGAATGTATTTATAGCATAGAATTCCCTTAAGAATGTAAGCTCTTGAGACAAATTGCATTGGTTCTAATCTACTCTCCATTTCTGGCTGTGGGACTTTCCCACACCTTTGTTTCCTCTACATAAAATAGGAATGCTGATATTGCTACTGATCTCAAAACTATTGTGTGTATTAAATGAGGTTATCCACATAAAACATTTTGAACAGAGCTTTTCACTTGGTAATACTCTATAAATATTAATCACTGTTTATTAACTGTAAAATTAGCAAGTTTGAAAATTCTCTGTACATTAGTGCATAGACAAACCATGGGATGACCTTAAGCATATTTTGGTAATATAATGAGAGTTCCAAGAAGTAAACTGGCTTAAAGCTTAGTGATCCTTCACTTATATGTTTAAAAATCTTATCAAATTACTACAACTTAAAAGTGACAGGTGAAGTCGAAGATGCCAAGACAAATCAAATTCTTGCATTCAAAATAATTTGCATTCTATCAGAGTGCTAATAATAGCAAATATTAGTTGAACACTAAATTATAGGCACCGATGTGAATTCGCTCATTTTATCTGTGTCAGAAATAAAGTTACACATGACATAACAATGTCTCAGTCAACAATGGACTGCATAATAGTACAGTGGCCCTATAAGATTATAATGCCATATTTTTACTGTGTCTTTTCTTTGTTTACATATGTTTAGATTCACAAATACAATTGTCTGTAGTATTCAGCCCAGTAACGTGCTGTATAGGTTTGTAGCCTAGAAGCCATAGGCTATACCATACAGCTTAGTTGTATAGCAGGCTACAGCATAGAGCCTACTGTATAGTGGGCTATACCCTACAGCCTAGTTGTACAGTAGGCTGTATGTTCTAGGTTTGTGTTAGTATGCTCCACGATTTTCACACCAAAACAAAACTACCTAACAATGCATTTCTCAGAACATATCCCTGTTGTTAAGAGAGGCATGACTGGGCCGGGCGTGGTGGCTCATGCCTGTAATCCCAGCACTTTGGGAGGCTGAGGCGGGCAGATCACCCGAGGTCAGGAGTTTGAGACCAGCTTGATCAACATAGAGAAACCCCGTCTCTACTGAAAATACAAAATTAGCCGATTGTGGTAGCGCATACCTGTAATCCCAGCTACTCGGGAGGCTGAGACAAGAGAATCACTTGAACCCGGGAGGCAGAGGTTGCGGTGAGCCGAGATTGCACCACTGCACTCCAGCCTGGGTAACAAGAGTGAAACTCCATCTCAAAAAAAAAAAAAAAAAAAAAAAAAAAAAAAAAAACAGAGAGAGAGGCATGACTATATATGAAGCAGGCATTGTTAGTATCATATTTCACAGGTAAGGAAACTGAAATAAAGAGCATTTAAGTAACTTGCCTCAGGTTACCAAATTACTCCACTAGTTAGAGCCAAATTGAGGGATATCAGTTTCAGACTTAAGGAGTCTGGCCTCAGACTTTACTCTTAATCACTATTCTGTACTCTTTCTACAGTGCTTCATGAAAATCATTCTAGCAGCATGTGCAAGATAAAAGATAAATCAGAGATTGTGGAGATAGGAAGACCAGGTATTAAAATGATCCAGACAGACAGAAACAAAGGCCACAAATACACAATAGCCATAAGGCTGGTGAGTGTAGAATAAATGAAAGAGATATTGGAGAAAAGAAGCTAAAAAGACTTGGTGAGTACCTGTGGAGAGCCTGGGAAAATTTGCAGGAAATGTTACAATTCCAGTAACTGTATTTTACGGATACCCCTGGATGGAGCACATGCTTTTGTTTCTCTAAAGTCTACAATACTGTCCGTTGTCTCTTTGACGCGTCCCAGTCTTTTAATCTCTACATTTGTCCGTCATAATATTTAAAATGATATTTCCAAAACGTCTCCTAGTTTCCCTCAAACAAGAACACAGACACTGAAAAACCTCACAGGTCTATGACCAGTATTTTTCTACAATAAAAATTACTTTTTTATCCTGAACATTTATAACTATAAAATTTATGACTAAAACTATTAAACTATAAGAACCAACAACACTGACAACTACCAGAAGGGCCACACGATGGCAGCAAAGTATAGTGTGCAAGCAGTAGGAGCCTGCAGCCTAGCGCGTGCTATGCATTGAATTCTCGGATTCCATCTATTCTCTATGTAGTTCATACAAAATAGCAGCTGTAATGCTAGTAACATTATCTCCACATAGCACCTCACACTTTACAAAACTCCCACAGATACTGTCTACTTCTTATCACCACTCTGAGAAGTCAACAGGAAAAGGATCATGCTTTGTGTGGCGGATAAAGATCGAAGTTTTACTCCAGGTACTAGAAGCACCTCAGAGGCTCAAAGGTCAGACAAAGATCAAAACTTTGTCGTTGTTTCTTTTAGGATATGATCTACGGGAAATATAATATGAATGGGAATACTCTATCTTCAACTTTAATGGGGAAAATATCTAAGTTTTTTTTTTTTTTTTTTTTTGTAGAACTGGGACCATTTTAAGGGGTTGGCGCTGTAAGTTATTCCTCACCAAAGTTGGAGGAAAAAAAGGGAAAAGATAAGGAAAGGGAAAGGGCTTTCTTTTTTTAAGTAACAAAGGCTAAAAATTTTCTTAGAGATTATTATAGAAAGCTTAACTGGAGAGAAATATGCTTGGGGGGAAAAGCATGTATCCTCCAAATGGTGCCTGCATTCATTTTCTAGGGCAGCTGTAAAAACCCACTATAGACTTGGGGGCTTAAAACAACTCTTCTGGAGGTCTGAAGTCCAAAATCAAGGTGTCCACAGGGCTATGCTCCTTCCAAAAGCTCTAGGGGAGAATCCTCCCTTGACTTTTTAGCTTCTGTTAATGCCAGGCCTTCCTTGGCTTGTGGTGCGTAACTCCAATCTCTGCCTCCATTTTCACATGGTCTCCTCCGCGTCTTTTTCTTTCTTTCTTTCTCTTTCTTTCTTTCTTTTTCTTTCTTTCCTTCTTTCTTTCTTTCTCTTTCTTTCTTTCTTTCTTTTTCTTTCTTTCTTTCTTTCTTTTCTTTCTTTCTTCCTTCCTTCCTTCCTCCCTCCCTCCCTTCCTTTCTCCCTCCTTCCTCCCTCCCTCCTTCCCTTCTTTCTTTCTTTCTTTCTTTCTTTCTTTCTTTCTTTCTTTCTTTCTTTCTTTCTTTCTTTCTTTCTTTCTTTCTCTTCCTTTCTTTTTTTTTTTCGCAGAGTTTTGCTCTTGTCACCCAGGCTGGAGTGCAGTGGCACGATCTCAGCTCACTGCAACCTCCCCGTCCCAGGTTCAAGCAATTCTCCTGCCTCAGCCTCCTGAGTAGCTGGGATTACAGGCGCCCGCCACCGTGCCTGGCTAATTTTTGTATATTTAGTAGAGACAGGGTTTCATGTTGGCCAGACTGGTCTTGAACTCCTGACCTCAGGTGATCTGCCTGCCTGGGTCTCCCAAAGTTCTGAGATTACAGGCATGAGCACCATGCCTTGCCCTTTGCGTGTGTTTCTTATAAGGACACTTGTCATTGGATTTAGGGTCCACCTAGATAATCTGGATGGATTTCCTCTGCAGAATTACATCTGCAAAGATCCCTTTTCCAAATAAGATCACATATACAGTTACCAGGGTTGAAGACATGGGGATATCTTTTAAGGGTCACCATTCAACCCACTGTAATGCTCTTGTGACTGTACTTCCTCCTGCCAGCAGGGAGCTCATGCATGTACATATTATGGACTCCTGCCCTTCCATGTGTTTAGTTGCTATAGAGCAGTAATATCTGATCTCTGCTCCAAAATCTGACACCATTTTGCTGTGTCCCCTCCTTGGGTTGCCTCCTCATCTGTAAAATGAGAAAGTTAGACCAGCCAATGGTCACAGTCAAAAGCATTCTTGGTCTGAGAGGAAATGAACAGTGAGGCTTCAGAGAAATGAGAGCATTTATACTTTATGCCAATTACTTGTCATATTATAGTAGAATCAGTTATCCTAACTCCCTGATTAGTTTTGAGAGTGTTTTTGTTAATTTTTACATTTTATTAAATCTCTGCTTATTGTGATTATTTAATAAATTCTGAGACTATAGAGACGGGCAAGACAGAGTCCTTCTATCAGGAAATCCACAACCCAATAGGAGAGATAGATACATGATGTTATCACTGTGAGATAGTGTGCAAGCAGGAAGGAGAGATCCTGTGCATACATAAGCATAGAACCCACGTGACCACTCTAGGCTATGGGTAGACTCAGGCATGAGATCACATGTATTCAACGTTCGAGAATCAACTTAAGTGTGTCCTTCATAAAAGGCCAACTTATGAAGGGCACACTCACGTTGATTCTCTAAGGTTAAATAAATGTTATGAGGTGAGCAAAATAGGAGAAAACAGTACATGCAGAATAATTACCACGTATAAAGATGCTGAAATGTGAAACCAACTAGTTAAGTGCCTTGGATAAAGTAGAGCAATGAAAGGTAGAAAAAAAAATATTGTCTGCAAAGATAATCATTATGTGAACACTTGCTTTGGGGCCAAGCATCATAGCATATGCCTTTGTATATTATATAATTTCTCATAACAGGCTTTGCAGTAGAATGTCTGTGTAGGCTAAGCTGTGCTGAGGTAACAACCCTCAAATATCAGTTGCTTCATCTAATGAATGTTTGTTTCTCATCCACACATAGTCTACTGTGGATTTGAGTCATTCCTCAGGACAGTTGTTTTCTGTGTGTAGCCACAGCATTCTATCTCCTTAATTCCTTGGAACCCTCATATTCCCATGTTTTCACATTCAACAAAGGAATGTCTGGAGAATTCAGCACCAGTAATTGAATTACTTCTACACAGAAGCGACACATAGCTATTGTGCTTACATTTCTTTGGCCAAGCAAGTAATTTCTAAACACCTAACTTCAAAGGCCAGGGAAAGATAATGTCCAAAATTAGAGGAGAAGCAGGTGTTTGGGGAATTAAGTAAGATTTATCACGGGTAGCCACCAAATTATTTTCATTTTACAGAAGAGGAAATTGAGACATAGAGAGGTTAGTCATAGTCACACAACTGGTAAGTTGCAGAATGAGGATTTGAACTCAGGTCTGTCTGATTCCAGATCTTACATTTTCTTTATTGAGAAATGCATGTGCCATGCAAATGAGTTTATCCTAATGATAACAGAGAATTACTGGAAGGTTGTAATAGGGAGAACACAATTCATATTTGTGTTTTAGAAATATGTGTATAAAACAATGATTGCGGAAGAATAGGACTAAGGACGTGAGGACAGTAGCACTGCTATGACAATTTTTGGAAGGCAGAAGATAAGGCCCTACACTGAGCCAGTGCCATAAAAGTGCCAGTGATGATTGCAAGGAGGCAGAGGCTCCAAAGGCAAGTAAGAACCAGAATCTATAGGTTTTAATAAATCAGTGAATATTTAAGATGAAGAAAAAAGAAAGGAGGACGGAATATGATTAGCGAGGTCCAGGCTTGAGCAAGGAGGAAGACAGAGATGCCATTTACTAAGACAGGATGTAATACAAGCATCAGGGTAGTTGTGTGTGTTTGCTTTTGTTTTCGATGGGGAAGAGGACCATGGGTGGTTCAGATTGGAACATAGTGGATGTGAGTTGCCTATGGAAATCCAAGTAGGGCGCTCCAGCAGACATTTAGGCATATGTATATTAAATTTACCAAATAAAGATTTTAGTTATAGATAAATACTTGGGGAAAAACATGCAAATCTGTAGTCCAAATATGTGATTAATGATATTGCCAAAGAGGGCTGGCACAAACACTATAGAAGATAAAGGTTTATGATGTGTCTGGAGGTGGGGTTTCATCATAGTCACCTTTGATCTCTCAGCCTAATTAAGGACTGAGGCCGGAAGTTTCCCCAAATTTGGTTAGCTGGATTTATGAAACAAAAAACACACCAGAGTGTACATCATGTGGACATAAGAATCAGATCTGCTATACTCATAGCACCATATTGTCTACAGCACATCTAGTAGTAGGCAGATCCCCAAACTTCACAATCCTGGAAATTGCACACACACATCCATACATTGTTTTATCTTTTCATAAAATATTTGTATTGATTTTGGCTTATTACCAAAAAAAGTTCACTGTAAGTAACAGTAATAATATGTGTAAGAAAAAAATAAAACTAAATAAAAAAATAAGATTATAACCTTAGCACATCCCTTCTTAATAACTATTCTAAGCTGGAAGTTCACTTTTTGGCATCCGTCCTAGGAAGGCTAGGAAAGTAAATGACGTAGTAATGGAGAAGGCAGGGAAAACAGACTGGGAGTTCTATTCATTTAGGGTTCCATGATTCCATTAACCTTCTGATGCTTCAGAGCTTCTCCACACCTTTCCAATTCCTCTCTGCTTTCATTTCTACCAAAAAAAAAAAAAAAGTACCTTATTAACCACACATAAACATCTTCCACTAAACTGCTCTAAAGCAATTACTGCTGTTAACACAGTTAATGACTGTCAATGTCAAATGTGAAACGGTTGCTCCTGGAAAGGTAACAATGACTTCGTGAAACTGTTTTCTGTGCTCTAGCAGAAAGGGAAGAATTCTGGAGGATCGCTCTTTATGCAAACATCGCGGTCTGTGAAATCTGCCCCCCAAAAAACAAACACACAAACAAACCAAACCAAAACAAAAAAACCCTGATCATATGCCTGTTATCCTAAAATAGCACCTTCCTCCATTATGCCGAGGTTCAGCGCAAAACTGACTCATGCAGTACCGGGATTGCTGCCAGAGCGACCGAGCGCGCGAGCAGCGCGGCATCAACAGGCAGAAGGTGCCGCGGGGCGGACGGGGACCCACTGCCCGGGGCCAGACTTCCCATCTGAGAAAGCAAAAGCTTTCGGTATCCATCTGACCACAAGATAACATCTTGACAGGGTTCTCGGGCCTTTTTCAAAGAAATCTGTCAGACTCAGACTGTGCTTTTGAATCTGTCCTGTGTCAAGGTTGCTCCCCCAGGGCAGGGCAGCAATTTAGCTTTTGCAAGATCCTGCAATTGCTCCTCAAGCACCAAAGCAGCAACGTGAGCAGCTTCCGAGCAGCTGCTTCTTCCACACTCAAAGCCACATCACCGACTTCCTCAGCAGCAGCCCAAGTAGCAGCCTGGGTGTTCAATCGACCTCGATCTCACAATGCCCATGCCTTCGAGAGGTCTTCCCAGAGGTGAGGAGTTTCTGCTCCTCCTGGGAACTTTCTGAGGGTCCATATAGTGGTCCTGAGCACTATTGCTGTTTTTTTGTTTTTGTTTTTTTTTTAATTTTGGTTGTAGTATATGAGTCTTAGCAATCCTTATACATCTCTGACTTATCCACAGTGCCTAGAATATGATGGACAATTTAGTGAACAATGAATAAATCAGAATATCGAGGCTTAGGAAATTAGGACCCATCACGAAACTTCTCATAGTAATCCAGATCCTGGATGGAAGCTTTTAATAAACACAACTGCCATTTTCCTTCCTCTTTGTTTTTCATTTCTTCTTGAAAGAGACTTAATTGAAGAAAATGAGCTCTTTCACTTCTTCCATCCTCCAGGAGCATCAGACTGACAGCCTCCTCCAAATTATTATTTAGCACTTAATGATTTCTTCCTTGAGTACCCAGTTGATCTTCCTTAGGCCCGTTTGAAGAACTCTTGTAGCAAGGGGAAAATTCACATGATCATGCACAGGGTCAAGCTCCATTTGCCTTTTGTCCTTCAATGATGCTGATGAGCAGGTAGGTGATTTAACAGAGAACAAATGGTCATTGGAATTCATCGAAAGGATACAATAAGGAAAAATGTGCCATATAAGGGCAACATAAGTTTTGTAGTGACAAAAACAGCACAAAACAAACAAAACTCAAAGGAATGCAAAAGTGGCATGTATAGTATTTTAGCCCTTTAATTTAAACCCAAGGACTTAAATATGCACAATTTTATGCACAAATACATTGGGGCCAAATACAGAGAAACAATGCTAAAAGTTTACCCCTTAGACTATTTTTAGAAATTTTCTTTTTTTTTACTATACTTTAAGTTCTAGGGTACATGTGCACAACGTGCAGGTTTGTTACATATGTATACATGTGCCAGGTTGGTGTGCTGCATCCATTAACTCATCATTTACATTAGGTATATCTCCTAATGCTATCCCTCCCCCCTCCCTCACCCCACGACAGGCCCCAGTGTGTGATGTTCCCCTTCCTGTGTCCAAGTGTTCTCATTGTTCAATTCCCACCTATGAGTGAGAACATGTGGTGTTTGGTTTTCTGTTCTTGCAATAGTTTGCTGTGAATGATGGTTTCTAGCTGCATCCATGTCCCTACAAAGGACATGAACTCATCCTTTTTTATGGTTACATAGTATTCCATGGTGTATATATGCCACATTTTCTTTATCCAGTCTATCATTGATGGACATTTGGGTTGGTTCCAAGTCTTTGCTATTGTGAATAGTGCTGCAATAAACATATGTATGCATGTGTCTTTATAGCAGCATGATTTATAATCCTTTGGGTATATACCCAGTAATGGGATGGCGGGGTCAAATGGTATTTCTAGTTCTAGATCCTTGAGGAATCGCCACACTGTCTTCCACAATGGTTGAACTAGTTTACAGTCCCACCAACAGTGTAAAAGTGTTCCTATTTCTCCACATCCTCTCCAGCACCTGCTGTTTCCTGACTTTTTAATGATCGCCATTCTAACTAGTGTGAGATGATATCTCATTGTGGTTTTGATTTGCATTTCTCTGATGGCCAGTGATGATGAGCATTTTTTCATGTGTCTGTTGGCTGCATAAATATCTTCTTTTGAGAAGTGTCTGTTTATATCCTTTGCCCACTTTTCGATGGGGTTGATTTTTTCTTGTAAATGTGTTTGAGTTCTTTGTAGGTTCTGGATATTAGCCCTTTGTCAGATGAGTAGATTGCAAAAATTTTCTCCCATTCTGTAGGTTGCCTGTTCACTCTGATAAAAACCCTAGATAAAAACCTAGACAATACCATTCAGGACATAGGCATGGGCAAAGCCTTCATCATGTCTAAAACACCAAAAGCAATGGCAACATGAGCAAAACCTTATACTAAAGAGTCTCATTCTATATTCAGTGGTCAGAACTAGGAAAGGTTATTTTGGAAAGTTGTTCTCTTCCTATAGGATAGGGGTTCTCAGTGCTTATGGAACATACTTCTGAATTGGCCTTAAAAATAATATTGGAAAGGGGATGGTTGGTGCCTTACGGAGCTAAAAAAAAAAAAAAAAAAAAAAAAAAAAAAAAAGGATAGTCAGTATACTGTGATGGTCAATTTTATGTGTCAACTTGACTGGCCAAAGAGTGTCCAGATATATGGATATATGTTCAATATTGTTCTAAGTATTCCTGCAAAGTTGTTTTTGGATGAGATTAACATTTAAATCAGTAGAGTGAGTAAAGAAGATTGACCTCTGTAATGGTGGGTGGGCCTCATCCAATCAGTTGAAGGCCTGAATAGAGCAAAAGGTTAACTCTCCCCTGATTAAGACAGAAATTCCTACCTGAGGGCCTTTGAACTGAAGCATCAACTCTTCCTGGTTCTACAGCAGCCTACTAGCCTTCGGACTTAAACTGGGACACTGGCTCTGCAGACACTGGACAAGACTCAATAATCACATGAGCCAATTTCTTATAATAAATAAATAAATAATCTCCCATTGATTCCGATTCTCCAGAGACCCCCAACTAACATAATACCTATTACTTTTATGATACTCATTAGAAAAAATAAAACCCAACCAAATTTGGGTATAAGAAATAAGCAGAGCAAGAAAACATTTCAAAAGCAGTTTGAGTTTTAAAATGTCAACACTGCTGGTGTGTCAGCAACATTTAATTGCCATCTTACCTATGCCCTTCTTCTTACATATTCAGCAGGTGTCATTTAGTCTTCATTTAAGTTAGGAACAAAAGTGCAATAATAGGTTTAACCAACTTTTTTCCTTTCCCAGCCTCTTTTCCCCTAAGGTGCCCTTGAAGTAAGGGCCTCTGCCTAGCGACACCCTAGCAGAGGATCATGGGAGTGAAGTATAGTGTCTTTCCTGTCCAGATTAAACATTAGCGTTGAGCTATAAAGCTAGATGCTGCTTTGGGAAGGGATCACATACAGGACTCCTGTAATTTACTGACTTTTCTGCAATTAATAATCTACTTCTCATGGTACATATCCTAAAACTTAAAAGGAGTGCAGAAGTCAGCTAGTCAACATGGTTTATTTTGGATATGGAGAAACAAAGCCTCAGAGGGGAAGATGTCCTATCTGTACCGTAGAGCCATTATTAGCAGATCTGTGAAGCCTGCTATGTAATGAAGCCTCAACTCTTAGCATGTCTTTAAGATTTAATAAATTTTAAAAAGTGTAGTTGGAGCCTCATGAAAATCCACTAAGTCTGCTCTGCAGGAGGGGCTATGCTTCTGACCCTTTACCATCTAAACTTTTGCTTAAAGATCAAATCAAGAAAATAAACCTTTGAACCTCTGAGTAGCACTGCACAATTGGATAGTTCATGTCATCCTACTCAAAAATGGGCCACCTCCTGTCAATGAAACCAGACTTCCAAAACATAGGTTATCATAGCATTCCCCATTCAAATCCCTGCACTGATTCTCCATTGCTTAGCGGGGATGAGGGCAAATGTTCAACTGCTTAGCCTAAAATGTAAGAACCTCCATAATCAAAGCTTAACCTACTCTAGCAACACACATTTGTTCAATACCTACTATGTACTAGGTACAATAATTGATACAGTGGATAAAAATGCATCTTTGGAAGTGACTCCTCCAGCCCAGTCAAACTTTCAGGTAACTGAACATGCAGAAGTGGTCAACAGGTTAGCAGCAATCTCATGAGAGACCCTGAACCAGAGCCACCCAGCTAAGCTGCTCCCAAATGTCTGGCCCACAGAAACTGTGAGATAATGAATAGTTATTTTAAGCCACTGAGTTCTGGGATAATATTTTATGCAATAATGGATAATGTACACATCCATGAACAGATAAAAGGATAAACAGACTATGGTATATCCATACAGTGAAATACAACTAAGCAATAACAAGAGGTGAACTATTATCATATATAACATGCCTTAAAATCTCAACTAATTACACGGAGTGAAGTAAGCCTAGAAGAGACAAGCTAATAAATTATGACGGAAAGCAGGTAGTGATGGCCTAGGGATGGAGAAGAGGCAAAGAGAGGAAGAGTTCTAACACGTACAATGAAACTCTGGGGATGCAATTGTTATATTCATTAATTTTATCATGGTAATAGTTTCATGTCAAAATTTGTCAAATTGTACATTTTAATTGTGCACAGTATGTAATATGTCAATTAAGCCTCAACAGAGCTATAAAAATCAATCTAAAATGATGATCAAAGCATTGGCATTGGCCCTGCCTTAATGTACTCAGGTTTGGAACAAGGGACATTCACTTTGCTAATATCCACAGTGCAGTGGAAGAAGGGCTAACACAGCAACATGGAGGAGGAAGAGGAGGAGGAGGAGGAAGAAGAGGAGGAAGAGAAGGAAGAGGAGGAGGAGGAAGAGGAGGAGGAGGAAGAGGAGGAGGAGGAAGAGAAGGAGGAGGAAGAAGAGAAACAAGAGGAGGAGAGAAGGAAGAGGAGGAAGAGGAGGAGGAAAGTCTCCTGTTCTCTGCCTCTCACTAGGACTTCCATATTGAAGCCCTTTCTTTGTTTTTCCTTTTCCTTCTGTTGGTACCACTTAGCCATTAGGGTTGCTTTTATTTGCATTGAGGTTTTGCTCCCTCTTAAGCCTAGTTTCTTTCTAATTCAGACTGATTTTTTTTTTTTAAAGATCTACTCTGGATCTCTTCTCTAAATGATTCTGGCCTATTGATAAACTTTTCACCCCAACAAATAATCTGTAGGGTGTTGATATCTGTAGCACCTAGCTGCCACTTTATGAACACTTAATACATTGTAATTATTATGTTGATATTGTTACTACTACAAGGTTATATTCTATGATAAGTATGAGAAAGGTACTTGGAAAAAAATAACTAAGGTTTTCTTTCATCAATAGATTTTTTTATTTGCAATGAAAAGTTTAGAATTGTAATTTCACCATCCAAATAACCTTTGTTTTAAATATCAGATAAATCAGGTCACTGAGGGCAAGGGGTGACTTGGGGTTAAACATTAACAAATCCTTTGGGAGGTCAGGCAATGGAATGATGTCTTTTCCAGCACATTTATGCAGCCTTTTTTTTTTTCTGCTTACAAAAGAAGAAAAATAATGAAAGTTGCCTCTGGGTTAGAAAAATAAAGCACAGGGAAAGAACCATCTCTCACTTTATAATACAGAAAACAATTTCATATTCACCATATGATTTCATCTGCACCGCAACTATGTTGTAACAAGGCAGGAAATGTGACCCTGTCACACAGATGAAAGCTGAAGGTAAGTCAGATAAAGTAACTTGCCAAATACCACGCAAGATAGTTTTAGAATAACTGACTCTAAATCTTGCACATTTTCCATAACACTGAAATGTTTAAGAAGAAAGTTTCATTGGAAAAGAAGATAAGAAAAGGAAGTATTGTGCGACTCAAAGTAAGGAGTAATGTCTTAGAAAGGTACTGATGCGAAATCAGGTCGATGTCTTATCTGCATGCTATGGCCTGTCCTTATACTAAGGGAATGATTAAACAAATGATAATTAAATCCATCAAATCCATTATTTAAGATTACTTAATGATATGGAAAAAAATGCTCTTATTTTAATATTAAGTTTGAAAGGCAGAGAAGAACAACAGTTTAGTCCCGAATCTGCTAGGTGGCCGGGGAGGGCAGAAAAATAAATCATACTGTTTATTGCAGCAGTGTTCACAATAGCAAAGACTTGGGACCAACCCAAATGCCCATCAGTGATAGACTGGACAAAGAAAATGTGGCACATACATATCATGGAATACTATGCAGCCATAAAAAAGGATGAGTTCATGTTCTTTGCAGGGACATGGATGAAGGTGGAAACCACCATTCTCAGCAAACTAACACAAGAACAGAAAAACAAACACTGCATGTTCTCACTCATAAGTGGGAGGTGAACAATGAGAACACCTGGACACAGGAAGGGGAACATCACACACTGGGGCCTGTTGGAGGATGGGGGGCTGGAGGAGGGATAGCATTAGGAGAAATACCTAATGTCGATGATGGGTTGACGGGTGCAGCAAACCATGATAGCACCTGTATACCTATGTAACAAACCTGCACATTCTGCACATGTATCCCAGAATTTAAAGTATAATAAAAAAAGAAAAATAAATAATACTAATGTTAGCCATGTTCTTTCTGGTGGTGAGAAAATAAATGGCTTTGTGTTTCTTTATTCTTTTCTATACTTTTCTGCTTTTGAACTATGAGCATATTGTCCTCGGTACAAGAAAAAGAATCTTTTTTAAATGAACAAATGGTTCTGAGAGTCATTGTGCTTATCTTCAAAATATTTGGCCCTTTGTATGTACTCAGTTCCAGCAGCAAAACACTCACAAAGGGTACATGTAACAAAGTGGAAACATGTTCCTGCCAACTTTACCTGGAATGCTATGTGCATTTTGGCAATGCTGGAGAGATGAAGCCGGAACAGACTTAGAAAAAAGCTGGGACAGAGAACAAAGGAAGAGGAAATTCTGCCATATGGCATAGAGGAATTCACTAAAATTTAGGAATCTTAAATAGAGATCCCTTAAGACTAAAGTGATAAGATTGAGGTTCATAAAATAATTTGTCATTATATATTTGAATATCTGAATACCACTGTACTTTACTCCCCCTAATAATAACTGTTTTATTCATCTTTCTAATCTCACAATGATATGCATAGTATTGGCAAATGGCAGGTGCCTGAATTGAGTTGTAGTTTATAGGTTGAATAAACATGAATTTATCCAAGAAATCTTAAAATACTAATTTGAAGTTGTTAGATAAAGCTCTAAAAGGACGCTTCAATTCAAACGAAACAAAAGAAAATGCTCTTTTTTTTTCATGACAAGCAGTAACTATGGGTAAATATTTGGCTCCAAAGAAAGGTGCAGGGAGATAGCAAGGTCTAGTGAAAGGTGTTATGGTTGGTGGGGGACAGGGTATCTAAAATAGCAACATTGTACAGTCACTTCATGAAAGATAATCATGTTCTCTACGGCAACAAAAAATATTTTTGGTACATTTGTCTGAAAGATAAATTCAAACTCTAGTTATCTGTAAAATATCAAATTAATACCAAGTAAGTAATAATAAATGAAAACACTATGTTTATGTAGCTATCATAACGTGCCAGACACTGCTCTAAGCACTTTACATATATTAACTAATTTAGTCTTCCTAAACTTCCCTGTCAATAGGTACTATTATTCTCTTTGGTCCTTTCTTTTTACTGGAGTAAAGGAAGATTCAGTGATTTGCCCAAGGTCACACAGTTAGGAATATTTAGTAAAGCCAGGATTTATACCCAAGCCTTGTGCCTCCAGAGTTTGCATTCTTAACCCTTTACTGTCTTTTAAGATAAAACAACAATAACAACAACATGTTGAATTCAAAACTGATTTATTAACTGCTCTTATTCCTTAACGTCATGGCAGTTTTGCCCCTCAGATTAGATTTGTAAGTAGGAAGTGTGTCCTTCATTTTTGCCCCACTTAACCTCGGAGACACCCAGTACTATTAGAGCCAAGTAATAGATATTCTTCTGCTATGATGTGTCTGATCTTTACTTGCTGGACATTCAAATTTCTTTTGATAATATGACCTTCTTCACTCAAATTATCAAATGAAAAGAAAAAAACAACTCCCTGGACAGTTAATAAGAAAATAAGAACTGGGTCACCATATGTAAAATGATTTGCGGATTTGATTTTAGTTCTCCTATTATTGCAAAGCGAGTAGCTCATATTATTCCCACCTGCAAAGGAACAGCCTTCATGAACTACATTTTCATCACATAGACACACACATCCACTTTCTATAAGAATGCTCAGCCCATCTGCTCACATTTAAAAATACAAATTGAAGACCTCCCACGCTGCCTTGGTTTGTAAAATGTCTATCACCAAATCTTCATTCCAACACTCCTTTAAGTTTATAATTTCTTTTTCTCCTTTCTTTTAATGATTTTCACTAGTTCTTTTTCAAGTACCTGATGTTCATCATTAAGGTTTTTCTGAAATAGACAACAATCTTTAAAATACAGGGTTTCAATGTTGTTTCCATCTATGATGTGTCTTCATTTTGAGGAAACATTTTCCTATTTGGGAAAAGGTTAACTTGCACCCTGGTAATAAGCCTGTTTCCAGTAAAGAAAAGTAAGATCTCTATCTCTTCTCAAGGTACAAGACTTGATTACAGTGCCATGAAAAGCAATTCTTAAAACGCGCACACATACACAAAGGAAAGATAAAATTGTGCAGACAACCCATACCCATTCAAAGTTTAATTTCTCAAGACACATTTAAGAGAGTCAAAACTGAATTGTACATATATGTCCCTGAGCAAGGAGTGGAGGTATTTGTTGGGGTAGGCACTTCCTGTATCTCCAAGAAAATATCCCCCGGAGGATAGGTAAGCTCAGGACACACAAGCACTGTTTCCATGTTTCTGTAAACCACATGTTATTATTATCATTATTACTGAGATGAAGTCTGTCTCTGAAATCCAGGTTTGAGTGCGGTGGCATGATCTTGGCTCACTGCAACCACTGCCTCTGGGGTTCAATGCCTCTGGGGTTCACACGATTTTCCTGCCTCAGCCTCTCAGGTAGCTGGGACTACAGGTGTGTGCCACCATGCCCAGCTAGTTTTTTGCATTTTTTAATAGAGACAGTTTTCTCCATGTTGCCCAGGCTGGTGTTGAACTCCTGACCTCAGGTGATCCAACCGTCTCGGCCTCCCAAAAGGCCCAGATTACAGGTGTGAGCCACCGCACCCGACCCTACATGTTGTTCTTCTAAGAGCCTCAAGCTCAGTATTCCTTTATTCATTATTTCTTTTATCTATTCACTCATTCATTCAGGCAACCTGCTTTTACTGAGTGCCATTTGCTGGGCGTTCTCCTAGGCAGTAGAGAGAAACGGTGATGACAGATGTCGTGCTCCCTGACCTCAAATAACTTACAATCGGGAGGGAGGAAGACTAGGGTCTTCTTGACTTTTAATTCAATGCTTGCTCTTGCCTTTTACTTTTTTTTAGAAATCCAGGACATACAATGTTGTAGCCTACTTCTTTATTTGCTTATTTACTTACTTATTTTTGTGAGGCACTTTATGCAAGATCTTACGCAGTGATCAATTTCAAGTTCCAGTGTGCTATCTCCCTGGCTACAAAGGTGACAGCCAATGTGTGGTATTAGAATAAGCTACTGGAATTTATCATGGAGTCAAAATTTCTACTTTTTTTTTTTTTGCAAATGTTACGAAATCCCTTATTTAAAAAAATTGATTAGAGATGAAAACTGCTTCAAGTTCTCCCTGAAATTCAACTCAATAATTTTTTTAGGAAACGTCTAGTGACCGCTGAACTGTGGAGCAGCTTGCTAAGGAAATGTGTTGTGATATTTAGATTCCGGGATCCTAAGGTCTAACTCCACATAGTTTATGCCTGATGAGGGCAATTGGTCTATGTCCCACATTGGGGCTTTTCAAAAAATCCTTCTCAATAAAGAGGGTTTTTTTTTTCTTTTTTTTGAGACGGAGTCTCACTCTGTTACCCAGGCTGGAGTACAGTGGCCCAGTCTCGGCTCACTGTAACTTCCGCCTCCCAGGTTCAAGCGATTCTCCTGCTTCAGCCTCCTGAGTAGCTGGGATTACAGGCATGCACCAGTGTGCCCAGATAATTTTAGTAGAGACAGGGTTTCACCATGTTGGCCAGGCTGGTTTGGAACTCCTGATCTCAGGCAATCCGCCCGCCTTGGCTTCCCAAAGTGCTTGGATTACAGGCATGAGCCACCACGTCCGGCCTCAATAAAGAATTTTAATGACGCTAATTCAAGTTGTGAGGATTTAATTTGAAGTAGATTTATTGATTTGAAATACATAGGAAAAGTCTTAAAATGTCCACGAATTTTGAACAGTAATTTGAGATGAAGGAAATAATCAGATATGTATAAAATGTCTATTAAAATGTTCTATTTTTATAATAGAGAAAAATTGGACATAATATGTTCAGTGAGAAGGGAATGGTTAATTATGAAATCATTGTTTCATAGATAATTGTTATCATTAAACATTATATAGAAAACTTCCAATGATGTGGGCCAATAAACACAATTTATTACTAAATAAATAAAGTATGTAGAGAATTATAAGACTCAAAGCTTGTTAAAATATATTTCCACACATCTAAAAAAAAAAAAAAAAAAAACAAGACAGGAATACAGCCGGGTGCAGAGGCTTATGCCTGTAATCCCAGAAATTTGGGAGGCTGAGGCACAAGGATGTCTTGAGGCCAGGAGTTTGAGACTGTAGCCTAAGCAACATGATGACACCTCACCTCTCTAAAATATAAATATATATATATGTATATGTATATAAATATATATATGTATATGTATATAAATATATATATGTATATGTATATATATACACAGGAATAATACATGAAAAAATGTCAAAAATATTAACTCTGGACAATTGGACATTCTAAAATTTCTTGACTTTGTCATGCTCTCTATAATTGAGGCCAAGTGTTCTCTCCCCTTCCATTGAAATATTCAACTCCCATCACTCTCTGTTGACTTTGAAGATTTTTAAAACGTAAATGAAAATCTTTTAGAAGACTTCAAATTTTTCCATTCTTTAGAACCCAAATGGCATGATGGCTTTTTTATCTAAATACACTATAATTCAAATTTTTCCTGCATCCAAATCTATATGGCATGGTGAATTCTTAATTACTCAATGTGCTGAGCACATTTATCTCTAAAATATCCTTATGTTTAGTTACCTAAAAGATTATAAATAAATATAAAAATGCTTAAAACAATGAATGCATTACTCTCTTCGGGGTATTCAAATGTCCTGATAGGCTCAATGTTTTACTATTTGACAATATTTCTGCAACATTTGTATTTGTTCAGGATTTGTGGGAAAGTAAAATTATTCTAGGCCCAAAACAAACTCTTGATTATTAAACAGCTATATATAACTGCATAGATGTTAACCTGGTTCACTGTTGCATTAAACTTTGCCATTTTATTTCAGAATTACTAAATTATGGCAGCTTTAAAAATAGTTTTAAGCTTTCAAAAATAATTGTGGCTGTGTATTTAGAATCTCTATAAAGTTATTTTTAGGATTCTAGCAAATCTGCCATAGATCGTTAACATAAAATAAAATGTTATGTTTTATTTCGTATCTTCTTCTAAAGCACATACTATAAATATAAATGGGAATTGTTAGCCTATAAAGGAGGGGAACTCTAACTTAAAGTTACAGTTTGTATCTTTATCATGTTCACTTATTGTTATTACTGGATTACTATTTCCTACCTTAATACATAGCTTAGCAAGTTATAAAGAGGATGGGCTGACTTTTGACAAGGATGAAACCTTCCAGCTACTAAGCACTGTGAGATCGGGTCCAGCACATAGAGAAATGAAAAGAAAACTTCAAATGCCATGTAAGAAGTGAGAGCAGTCCTAAGGGTCAGAAGCTAAACTGACTTGAATAGCTCTGAAACAAAGTAGAATCTCAGTCCTGGTGGTTGGTGATTAGAAAATGGAGCAGTAAATGCTTCCACAGCTAGTGGAAAAAAAAAAAAAATCCGTACCTTACAGTCGTTATGAACATAGATATAAAGGTTTGGGTATGAACCAGGATCAAGGTGAAGATGAATGAGGCAGTTCAAATGCATGTGCCTAGCTTCTCAGCTTCATTTGACACTACCACACCTGAGCTATCGGTAAGTACTCCCCAGGCCTACCCCACTCTGTTTCCCTTCCTCACACCCCTAGCCTCAATACAAGCATGCACACTGTGCGCTTTTCATTCCTGACTCTATAATTTGCTCATTTGGTTCCTTCTTCGCTTCCAAGCCCTCATCACATATAGCCTGGTCTAAATGAGATTTTATCTGTTCCTCAATCTTTCCAGACCATCCCCTTTCTTCAAGAGCTAGGTAACATCTCATCTCCTCCATGAAGAGATCCTTAGTTCTCACTGATTTCTCCAGCTTCCAAATCTTTATTTTATGCATTGCTAAGTGATATCCAGTTTGCTATCTAAGTATACACTCCCTCAAATAACACACACCTTTATTTTCTCTGCAAGTTAAAGGCGAATATCACTGGCTTTGTGCTCTCTTATATTCTCCATGGGGCCTAGTGTAGTGTGGAAATCATTGAAGGTACATAAGATATCAGATGAGCTATGTGAATTGTTTAATGATATTATTGCATAAAATAGTTTATACTTTTCAAGCATCTTCACAATATGATGCTCTTCCTTTTCTAGAGAAAATATTGTTATAGGTGCTAAAAAATAATTTTGGCACTGAGAGTGAACCTATCTTTGATTTGCTTTAGTGGTACTTTTCAGCCCTTCTGAATTGACAATAACAGTTTCAAAAATTCAAGACTTGGATATTAAGTCTCATATAATAGCAGAAAAAGACTGAAGAAGTTCTGAGTTTCAGAATACTAAATGTGAATCTTTTTTAAATGGATCAGAAAAAAATGTAACTTTCAGACCCCCTGACTTCATCCTACCTACAATTGAAGAGCAAGGTCACAGTCGTGACCATCTGACCGGTTCCCCTGTGCCTCCACACTCAGACAGGTGTCTAGGAGAGGCATCAGTAACTGGATTTCTGTCTCTACAGACATATTTCACAAAGCCTCTATCTCCTAACCCTGACTTTCAATTTAGCTTGTTTTATAGGCCTTAAAAGGCTGCTTCTGAAATGATCGTTTTATCTTTTTCTCTGTTAATTTAAATCCTGGAAAAAAATGCAGTCTGACTAGCTTTACAAAGCCCGCTGAGCTGCTGTGAAGAATAGGGTTCTGCTGACTTAAAAAAAATCTGAGCTCATAATCTTCTTTAGAAATACATAGGAACATCAAACTGATCTACCATGGAATCGTGGAGTTTAATGATTCAGGTATTTCTAACTTCAATAAGGAGCCATTTAAGAGATGTGGGGCTGGCTTCATCCCACACCTTTTTTCCCTCTGATATTGCCTATGCTCTGTTTCAGAAGGAGTAAAACAGATGAATAATTACTGGCAGATTAACCTTAGTAATTACTGTTTCTTTGATACCCTTGTTACCCCTTGAAATCACTGGGCATTTCCTGGGGGCACGACTCTATACTTGCAAGTATGGAAAAGCCATAGCCCTTTTCTCTGTTGTATGCCAACCTTCTTCGGCCTTGTAAATGTGCACCAATTAAGAATATTATTTGCCCTCTTATTTTTAATCATGATAACATAATTATAAGAATTTTTATCTAGAAGGTATATTAGAGATCCCTGTGGAAAACAGAGGTCCAGAGAGGTCCAGAGATACACTGAGGCCTTATCTCAAGTCAGAAGCATCTCTGAAGCAGACTGCAATGGGTTCAGAGTTTGAGGTTCTCTACATTGAATGTGCTGCCTACTGTTGCCCTAGGTTCTTTCAGACAATGTCACATAGGGGTTTGGCTCTTTTAGTTGCATACCAGAATGTCAGCCACATTTTCTGTATTTATTTATCCTTTATCCCTGGCCTTATCACCACAGTTTGTAGACAAAATCTGATACTCCTGTCTCCTACCTTTCCGGATTGTGCCAGGCTGCCCTGTATTGTCTGATCCTCCAGCTATCTTGTTATCAGCGTCTACGATTCTTTCCTTTCTCTGCTCTCTCTGCTTGGCTGAGACACTTCCTCGGGTCTCAAGCCTCTCTTGGGCTTTTATGCAATGTCACTTTTCCTCTATTGATAAATTATTGTAAAGATGCCCACAAAACTCTGTCCCTCCACAAAGAATGCCATCCCCATCTCTAGACACCTCTGGGATATGACATCTGCTTTTCAATAGTGTATGCCAGGCTCTAGCTGGGTGCCTTGCTAAAGCCAGTGAATTGGTTAAAGATAAGATGTGGTTCAGTTATTTTCAGATAAAAAATTCTCATTCTGGAAAGAGGCTTATTTTGTTACATTCAACATCAAGTGAGAAAAAGTTACTCTGCTTTCAATAAAGTAATGTGGCAATAGCATAGGTGAATTCAATATTTAAGAAACAAACTGCAGGCCAAGTCAATTCTTTCTAGGTCGGGTCCAAACAATACTATGGAGTGCCTGGTAAATGCTGGGCACTGTGCTTCCTACCTGCTTGCACTGACCCCTGTCTTATTTTAGACTCCACAAAAACCTTGGAAGCAAGAGGATATAACCCAGGTCTGTTCAACTATAAATCTCCATGTTTTCTAGCATATATAGTAATTATGTTTGTGCCTCTCTCCAGCTGTAAGCAAGAGTGAGGGGCGGGAGCAGCTTCAGGCATCTCAGTACAGATCATATCCCACACTTAGTTGTGGTTTGGCACAACCTGGTGGCAAGTTTCCTGCTCCCACTTTAATGTCCATAAGAGATTCTAGGCTCAGTGATTAGCTGAAACTCCTAGACACCTAACAAGCTGGTATGTATCTCACCAGCTTGACCCAAGGAGCTTGGGCCTGTAGAATCCTGGGGACACCAGCACCCAATTTTTTTCTCCACACTTTCTGAGGAGGGGTTGCCTGACATTTCCTGCTCAGCCTTATCTTGCCCTCCATGAACTCCCTGAGCCCCTCAACACCCACAACCAGCAAAATAACAACTGTAGGTAGAAGCCTGGGGCCAATAGTCAATTGCCTTGAATGGAGGTGGTGAAGGGGATAACTGTATTTACAGCAATGTAACATTATGTCTAAGAGTTTAGCTTCACCGATGAAACCCCATGATTACTTATACTTAGTTAAATGCATTTACATACTTTTAGTTGAAATCCAGCAACATTTCTAAGAACTAGTGAAGAAAGCGTACAGTAGTAGCAGTAATAACATACGAAGAGAAAATATTTTATTCGACAAAATTATCAAAATATCTTGACATTGGTAAGTGGGAAATAGTCCATCAAAGAAAAAAATTATTGTTATAATGACTACTAAACATGAAAATTAACCAAGTATACACGTGAAAGGCAACATACACAAATTGTATAAAAAGGTATGAGTCTTTGCTTCTCATGCACTTGTGATTTTTCAGGGGAGGGGGGATATAACCCAGATAAGACAAGCAAAAGTAACAAGCAGGTAAATCACATCTTCTAAAACTGAAGAGCTGGAATAATTGAAATACTGAAGCAGACAGTGTACTACCCTACATTGGATTTCTGTTTATGAGCTTACAAAAGCTCCGGATTCCTGCTTATGAGCTACCTAATGAACTCCGGAAATTTACACAAGTTAATTTCTCTAAACCTCAATTTCTATATCTATATATGGGCCATAATAATATCCATCTCATTGGTTGTTACAAAGATTTAATGAAAGAATGTAACTAAAGAACTCAGTATAGTACCTGACAAATAGTAAATGTAGTTATACAATCAGCTATTGTTATTGATCTTAATATTATTACATCATTCCAAAACAGTGCCTGGAAAATTGGCATTAGTGTCTCCAGAAATAGCTTGATTGCCTCTGACACAGCCGATGTTGCAATATAACTTCGCCAGAAGTGGATAGCAAGGAAGAAGCCAGCAAGGAAGGCTCTATTTTCCTCCAGAAGTGGGTATCAAAGACTAAATTTCATCCTCTCATTTTCGTAGAGAAGCTTTAGTAAATATAAATGTAAGTCTAGGTAACGCCATAGAGATCCATTTGTTTATGCTGGAAATGAGCGTATGTCCTGCTGCAGACTAGTCCACACTCAGACTTTTTAAAAAAATCATTCAAGTCTTGTTACAATGCTTTCTGTTAAACTGCTGACAACTGTACTTCTTGTTAGTATGGCTTCCATTTGTACACATTTCCCCCTGTGTCTCTACATTATACATCTAATAACGTATTGTTTTAGAAAGAGTCTAATATGATAATTCTTACACTTTTTTGGAATCACTGACCCTGGGGGGTCTACTCAGAATAATATATATAAGAGCTATGGGTCTAAACCCATTTCAGAATGAAATTAAATCTCTAAGGTGAATGCCAGCAAGGCATCTGAAGGGAAAGTGCTGCTCATAACTGCTCTATCTGGCATTTCTGTTAATGAAAAGACATTACCTTCTGGTAGTAATGCAGCCACTTAATCCTCAATATAGAACTTGGTAAGAGTGGTACTCCAAATGGTTACTAATCCGTTCTGCAGGGTCATCAATCAGAATGAACGCCTTGTGATCAAACAAGTTTCTAGAGGCCTCCACTTATTCTAGGAGCGGAGAATAAGTTGCTGGGCTGTGAAGAGGGCACTCCTGGCAGAGGTTGTGGCAGTAGTAGGAGGGCCTTCGAACAGCAGAATGTGGATATATTGTAATAGTTTAACAAGCGTGACAGCTAAATATCAGCCTTATGTTTACATATAATAACAAAGAAATAATTTCATGTTGAAAATCAACTCAAGACACTCTCGCAGGTTGGGCATGGTGGTTCATGTTTGTAATCCCAGCACTTTGGGAGGCTGAGGCAGGAGGATCAGTTCAGCCCAGAAATTTGAGACCAGCCTGGGCAACATAGTGAGACCCTGTCACCATATTTTTAATCTTATAAAAATTTTCCAGACGTGGTGCCACACAGCTGTAGCCCTGGCTACTTAAAAGGCTGAGGCAGGAGAATTACTTGAGTTCAGGACTTTAAGGTTACAGTGAGCTATGACTGCACCACTGTACTCCAGCTGGGTGACGGGGGAGACCCTCTCTCTCATTATACATACATAATCTCAAATCTGAAAATGTGAGGAAAAAGAATTTCTAATTCTAAAACTTTGGGCACCACCTTCTTAACACATGGGCGAAAAAGACAAATAATACATTTATTTTTGCCTTCACTTTTGGTTACCTAATTTAATTATTTCATCACTCTATAGACTTTCTTTGGGCATCTATGATTTCCTTGTATTTTATAGCACTTTTTAACAACAGTGGCATATTAAAGAATGCAGGCCGGGCACAGCAGCTCACACCTGTAATCCCAGCACTTTGAGAGGCCGAGGCGGGCAGATCATGAGGTCAGGAGATTGAGACCATCCTGGCTAACATGGTGAAACCCCGTCTCTACTAAAAATACAAAAAATTAGCAGGGCGTGGTGGCGGGTGCCCATCGTCCCAGCTACTCAGGAGGCTGAGGCAGGAGAATGGCGTGAACCCAGGAGGCGGAGCTTGCAATGAGCTGAGATCACACCACTGCACTGCCACAGAGCGAGACTCTCTCAAAAAAAAAAAAAAAGAATCCATCATCTGGATAAAAAAATTAAATAAATTTAAAAGAATAATAGTAATGATGTTAGGAATAAGAAAGAAGTTCTTTTATGAAACAGTGGCATATTAAAGAATCCAGCAGCTGGATAAAAATATTAAATAAAATTAAAACAATAATAGTAATGGTGTTAGGAACAAGAAAGAAGTTTTTACGAAACAGTGGCATATTAAATAATTCAGCATCTGGATAAAAATTAAATAAAATTAAAACAATAACAGTAATGGTGTTAGGAACCAGAAAGAAGTTATTGTATAATAATGCTAACTTTTGTGTTTTAGACTTTACAGTGTTATTTCACATGTATCAACTCTTTTAATCCATGCAACATCCTGGGATACCAGGGTTATTATTCCTACTTTATACATGAAGATGCTAAAGCTCAGAAAATTAACTCAAATTAACTCACCAAGGCTATACAGCTAGAAACTGGGAGATGGCATTTATACCCAGGTCTTCTTATTTGAGTTCACTTTCCACTACATTAAAGCACTCTGGAATTCTTGGGATTTTTCTTTAGGTAAGAGGTAAATTAGTAATTATAATGTTTGTTCTAGAGAGTAAAAGAATGAAACATATTATCGTCTTACCTTATTAGCTGTGGTATGTATTTGTGACCACTTCTTGAGCTCTATAACAGAATACCCAAGTGCTGAGACTATTAGGGGTGTGTGCGATAGAAGTCACTAGAAACCTGTATCAGCCGGGTCAAACATTTCACATTTTATTCGCTTATTTTCAAGCTAATAACAACAATTATTGTGTTTAAAACATACAAGTCAGCAATATTGGCCTTAGGAATTTACTATTAAAAACTAATACAATTGGCCGTGCACGGTGGCTCACGCCTGTAATCCCAGCACTTTGGGGGTCCAAGACAGGTGGATCACAAGGTCAAGAGATGGGGACCAACCTGGTCAACATGGTGAAACCCCATCTATTAAAAACACAAAAATTAGCTGGGTGTGGTGGTGCACACCTGTAGTCCCAGCTACTCAGGAGGCTGAGGCAGGAGAATTGCTTGAACCCAGGAGGCAGAGGTTGCAGTGAGCTGAGACTGCGCCACTGCCCTTCAGCCTGTCAACAGAATGAGACTCCATCTCAAAAAAAAAAAAAAGTCCTAAGACATTTTTTTTAAAAAGAACTGCTACTGGATTGTATAACACCATTTTATACAAGCAGGTTGTGCTAAATTGTCAGAAGATATAAGATTCTTAAAGACTTGCAAATCACAGTGTTTGGGAATGGAAAAGAAAGTTAGCTAACAAGAGGAAAAACACTGCGTGCTCCATGAGTAGGTCTCAGCAAATTCTATCAACTTATTTCTAGGCTTAAATCTTATCAGCAAGTCCAGGATATCTGATACAGAACACCCATTATGTAAGTCACACTGCAACTCTGTAGGATTCATGGGATGGAGGAAGAAAATGCACAGTCAAGGAAGAGCGGAGTCAAGAAGCAGGTGACATCCCCCAAGCTCACTGAATGGCACTAATTGAAGTAAGGTCCCCTAGCAACCTCCTTTAGTCCCTCGCTTTACATAAAGAGTGACTGATGCTCAGAGTACAGAAATCACTTTCTTAAGGTCATACAGTAGGTGGACTTTTCAGAGAAAATGACAATTTTTAGGTGAAAGACTATGCAAGCAAGTAATATATTTTATGGAAAAGGAGAAGAGGGAAGAGTAGCGATTGTTCAGCACCTATGAGAGAAACTCTTATCTCCCTTCTCTACCAAGATGGAGGTTGGTATTGTTTTTACTACTACACAGATGAGAAAAAAAGTGATCTTGGGAGATTTTTTTTAATTGCCCATGGCCACTGGACTCTAAAGTGGTAGAGTGGGGATTCCAACCTTGGTTCTTCTCTCTCAAAGTCCTTTGCTCTTTCCACCCTTCCACTGTATTTAACCTAAAACTCAGGCTTCAGTTATCAAATTCATGCACAAATGAGTGTAAAACTAGACACTGTAGTGATTCATTCTAGAACCAGTATATGTATGGAACCAGGGAAATATATAAAATCAGAACACAGATAAAGAGAAAAGTTTCAGACCATGAAAAAAAAATTGTAAAGCCTAAACTGCCTTGCACATTGTCATACTTTATAAATACTTAATTCCTTCAGAAAACATATACAGTTCTCAGGAAATTAAATTCCTACTTTCAAATTAATTTATCCCTATTTTTTGTGGACATATCAGTAGAACTGCTGATATGTTCTACTGATAATCAGAAAGGTTTACAAACACTTGAAGGTTTTTCTTTTTAGCAGGAAAACAACTTTTTCAGCAGAACAAATAAATGAAATCATGTAGATAAGCATTTATTCTGAATCAAAAACCCCATAGAAGTCAAGTGCTGCACAAAAATTATCAACATAAATTATTTATACATCCATCTTTAAAACAAATGACTTCCTTTTGCTTCAAGACCAAAGATGGAGGTTTGGGTCACAATTACTCATGTTCCACTCCTCTCTGTACCACACATCTAGCAGATAATCACATGGACCTTGCCACATTTTCTTGAATTATGGATTTTGTGAAATACAGACTTCTTGGCCTTAGATTTTAAACCTCTCGAAAGTGGCACCATCAACTTAAGTTTCTGTCGCAATAAAACAAACAACAAAAACAGCTCCAGTCACAGTGATGACCTGATAGCTTGCTGTTCGTCACATAAACCTTGTTCTGCTCCCCTTTGCTCACAGTTCTCTCTCTCCATCTTCCTCCCATGCATATCACTTTCTAACAAAACACCAAACTGTCTATGTCTCAAGAGGCCTTGCCTTCCTCAGTCCAATCAGATCACCTCTCTTCATTTTCTATTCATGTGCTTTGCTATCTCATATTGGAAACACGTAGTGTGAGTCTAAGATAAAGTCAGGTGAGAAGGCAGTATCTATGGAGACCAGGCAAAACCCAGTTCCCTCATAGGCACAGTCAGACCAAAGCAGCAGCGCTGCTCTAAGAAGTGTCCTCTATCCATCTTCTACTTGAGTGCTCCTGGGGGTTGGAAGTTTCTTATTAGCCCTTCTGAGGACTCTTACATACATTTTTAAAAAATAGAGACTCAATTTGTCATCATGAGAGAATCTTTCACTTCTGGACGTGCTCAGCTCCCAGTTTTTATGCCTTAAAACAGCTGCGAATGAAGGAAAGGAGAAGGAATGAGAAACGTGCCTATTGTTCTTTCTACAGGACTAAACCAGAAAGTAGCTAAGTGGTAGCACTGAGGAAAAAGAGTTAGGAAATAAGCTGGTTGTGGCTTATTTATAATCTGGTTCCAATGGGGTTCAGGCTAAGGTCCATGAAGCCCTTTACCTCCAGCAAGGCACGACAGTGGGCTCAGGCTGCAGTCAACTTTCTCATGCATCATTTACTCATAAGGCGAAGAGATATTTAGTACCGAATATAAGCAAGGCATTGTGAGGTGAGTCACAGGAAAGGGGATGGTATAGCTGGAAATGCTTAAGTGGCAATAGAAAGTCCACCATGTTTGGAATTAAAGGAACTGTAATTATTTTCTGCACAAGCCCTTCACGTTACAGACAGAGAATCTTAAGACTTCGGGGAAGGATGGGGGAAGGAAGGATGAAGGAGGGGTATGGGTAGAGGGAAAGCTGGGACTAGACTATTCCTACCACAAATAAAATTGGAAGCTAAGCATTTTTTTTTCTTTTTTTGCCACAGTACCTAATCTCAGTGGTTTAGCCAGAAAAAAAATTATAAGAAAAACTACTTATAAGTGACTACTCTTGCTACTCTGTTTTGCTACAGGCTATGTGGACAATAAAAAGAGATTAGGCAGGGGAAAACAATCTCTATTAGGACAAGTAGCCCTGGATACCTGGATACTCTTATCTAGTTCAAAATTCTAGAATTATAATTGCTCCCCATTCAACTTGGGCCTGACAGAGTAAACAGACATCTTGTCTGAAGTTGTTTCATCCGTGTTGTCTTGTTGATGAAGACTGCATACATTTTACAAAGCTCTGTTAGGACAAACCCTCCTCTTTGGGAGAGGAGATTGTGTCTTCGTTATTTGTCCCTGTCTTTGCCGGTGTCCCCTGTAGCAATTTCAAACTACCTGGTTCTAGGTATTGGAATCCTATCTTATTTGTCTACTGCTACCAGCATCTCCGGCCCTGTCACGGGTCCTGGTAAAGTGGTATTTGCAAACTGTATCCTCCTGATCCTAGCCACAGATCCTTCTTTTTTGCTGGCTTTTTTCCCCTCCTATCGTTATTTCTTTCTTAGGGTTATGGGAAACTTTTGGTTGTTCACCATGCGGGATGTATAGGAATTTGAGAAGCAACACTCTTGTCCATCTTCCCAAGCTCTGCACCCAGTTGTTGCTCCTCTACCATCACACTATCATGCAGGCTACAGGATACTCCACAGGGCTCGCAGTTGTCCTTGCAGGTAAAGCAAAACAAAACCAAAACCAAAACCTCTGTTCCAGAATCCCCTCAAACTTCTCCAAGGGTCTCCATCTTCCCTTTGTCTCCAGAGCTGGGTATCAAGCAAAGGAAAGAGGGGTTGAGCATTTCACGGAGACTCAGTACACCTCAGCTTGACTCATCGCTCCTCTAGTGCTACTTCCTGCCCATTAGGCACAAAATTGTCTCCTTTGGTGTCACATGGTCCTGACTCACTACGATAAATACATTCAGAAGCTGATAATTCCTCACCTGCCCGCCATTACAATGATGGTCTGAGCCACCATCATCCTCCACCTGCACTACTGTGATTGCCTCCTCACAGGTCTAACTGCTTCCTCTTCTGGTTCTCTAGAATCTATATTCAGAACAGCAGCCATGTGATCCCTTTAAAATGCAACTTACATAGCATCACTCTTCTGCTCTGCAAAATCTTTCATTGGTTTTCCCTTCATTCTTAATAAAATCCAAAGTTCTGATATTGACCCAGGAAACCCTATATTATCTGCCCTTCCTGCCTCCTCTCTAACACTCTGCTCTAGCTGTCTTTTGCCTCAGGCCTCTGCACAAGCTGTCCCCCTTGCTTAGACTCCAGATATCTTTTTCCTCACTGCCTTCAGGTCTGGTCGGCTACCATGCATCTGCATGACCTTCCCTCATGATCGTATATAGAATATCAACCCTACGCCCTCTGTGACCCTCTTCTCCTTCTCTCTGCCTCTTCTTCCCACGGCACTTATTATCACCTGACATAATATTTGTTTATTTGCTGATATATGTTCACTTCCACCCATCGGAACATAAACTTCATGAGAACACATTACTTTATTTGCTACTCTATACCCAGTGTCTGGCACTTTATAGATACTCAGTAAATAATTGTAGAGTGAGTGAATGAATGGATGAACAAACTCTAAATTGAGAGTTCACCAAACTTTGAATCTTTATTAGCAAAATCAATCTTTGTAACTAAACAAACAAACAAACCAAAAAACAATCTCACAAGAAGCCTGCATTGGGTTTCAAAGCTATTTTTTTCTGTGGTGCACTTTTAAAAGTTCATTTTTCAATTCAAAGCTAGGCATTGATTTCTTTGTTCTGGGTTGCTTCTGCCCTCGCTCTGAGGCTTGAAAGATACTGGCTCAAATGGTAGAAGGCTCCAGAACAAAGGAAAAACCAGGAAAAAAAGTCCTCTTTTTATAAAAATCCTCAAATTGCATTCCTCTGCCTAAGAATATTGTAAGAAGGATTTAAACGGTTTTGGTCTTACTTTGTCTAGACACTTTCATTCTCAGTCTTGCCTTTAATTGCTTAAATATTAAAAGGGTAAGCAGCTTGTCTGTTAGAGTAAAGTTATGCAAAAGGAGCAAATCTGCTGAAATTTTCTGAAGAACGTAGTAGAGCTGAGGCTTGAAATGTCTGGTAAGGACATTTGAACAGGAGACTGCCTATTTTCAAAAGTTGGATAACAGGCTTTAATAGTGAAACATGGGGCGCATAACTGCATACGATGGATACAATGAATAGAATGAGTGTCATCACATGATGAATAGGCTATTTTTAGAGTCCACAAATTGAATAATGGTTTATACTTGGTTTGCAAGGTGGCAATCCACAGTTGCCAGTCCTCAAGCACACTTTATTTAGCCTATATTTATTTAAGAAAGAATTTCACATATAAATCCTGATCTCAGTTTTCCTTTAAAGGTAGAAGATCTGTCACACTTGCTTGTTAGGAAAAAATTATCCAGGCCTTGGAAATAAGACAAAGGGATTATGGCATATTCATTCAATCATAGTAGAATATACCCCCCAAATTTCATGTGTTGGAAACGTAATCCCCAAATTCATACGTTGATGGCTTCTGGAGATGAGGCCTTTGGGAGACAATTAGGATCAGATAAGGTCACTAGAGTTGGGCCCCCATGATGGGATTGGTGATTTTACAAGAAGAGCAAGAGAGACGTGAGCTGACATGCTCTTGTCCTCTCACCACGTGAGGTTTTCTGCCGCGTTATGATGCAGGAAGAAGGTTCTCACCAGAGGCAACCCCTCAGTCTTAGACTTCCCAGTCTCCAGAACTGTAAGAAAGAAATTTCTTTTATTTATAAATTGCCAAATCTGTGATATTCTGTTACAGCAATAGAAAATGGACTAAGATACCTGCCTAAGATTTATACAATTGTCTAGGCCCTAGACAAGCTAGGCCCTAGACTCTAGTGATGCAATATTGTTAGATTTACTGTGTACTATTGATTAGAGTTACAAGTCTATAAAGTTAGATGCCAACTTGTAGAAGACTGAGTGATTGTAAAGTATTTTTGTACAATAGAATAAATAACTCCATAGATAACAGTTTCGTTTCCTTGTAGGGTATTAACCAATTTTTTTTAACTAACTTTATCTTCTTTCAGTATTCTTATTTCTGTTGACTGTATAAATATTCCAGCCTCTCATTTTCTCCTTTGAACCAGCTGTCATCTTACTAAATTCTTATTCCGAGTTAAATTAATCTTTGACACGTTCACTATATATTTGTAAGACAGTCATGTTTTCTTTCATCTTTTGGAAAATTATATTTGGACCTGGTTCACATTCCTAAATGGCAACCAATGTCTAGAATAATCACGAGCTGCTCCCATTAAGCAAGGGCAGCTCTCCAATTCCACACAATTTCCTCCTCCCACTCCTGATAATCTTATTTCCAGTCCTTTCCCTCGTTCATGTGTCCTTCTTGGCCTCGGTGAGCTTTTGAGTTCTTAACGTCTGACTTATACCTTGAGGTTTTAGTAGAGCAGTGGGTCTTACTCTTGAACATGTACCAGAATCTCCAGGATGGCTTGTTAAAACACAGATTGCTGGGCTACACCCCAGAGTATCTGACTCAGTAGGCCTGGGGTGAGACTCAAGAATTCTCATTTCTAACAATTTCTCAGACGATGCCGATGTTGCTAGTGCAGGGACCACACGTGGACAGTCATTGTTGTAGTAAGTGGTAGGCTTTGAATTTGGTCTTGGTAGATTAGAAGGCATTTTCCACTGTAGCAATTTGACAAGTTGAATGCAAGACCTAGTAAAGTAAGATTTATTTTTTAAAAACTTTTAAAGTAAGGCACGGTGGCTCACGCCTATAATCCCAGTACTTTGGGAGGCTGAGGCGGGTGGATTAGTTGAGTTAAAGTTAAAGACCAGCCTGGGCAACATGGTGAAACCCTGTTTCTACCAAAAAATACAAAAATTAGCTGGGTATGGTGGTGCACGCCTGTAGTCCCAGTTACTTGGGAGGCTGAAATGGGAGGACGGCTTGAGCCCGGGAGGCGGGGGTTGCAGTGAGCTGATATCGTACCACTGTACTCCAGCCTGGGTGACAGAGCCAGACCCTGACTCAAAAATATAATATTATATACTCTTAAAATGTGAATTACAACATATTAATAATTAATAGTATTTCTCATGATATCTGCTGTACCTGAGAATCAACTGCTGATGATATTGAAAACAATAAGAGTAATTTTTGTAAATTTATGAAAACGTCAAGACCTTGTTCAATGACTACATTTTTTTGTCTACGTTTTAACTTCTTTGAAGGCAAGGAAATCCTAGTAGCCTCCTCAGTGCAGTTTCTAACATAGCAGAATGCTATGGACCTGGCAAACACCCAATGACTTACAATGATACATTTCTATGTATGATTGTGGTTTCCTAAGCCTTTCATATTCATTATCTCATTCAGTATATACAACAATCCTGTGAGGTGAATAGGGTATGTGTATTACTCTACTTTACAGATAAATAAGTTAAGTATTAGAGCCTTGATATGTCTTTCCCTAGGATACAAAGCAAACATATGGCAAAGCCAGGGCTAGCACTCGATCTTTAGTCTTGCTCACCAGGATTATTTACGGACACACAATGAAAACTAGATTAAAAATGCCATGAGGATTTAGGATAAGCTAAAAGATTCTTAAAATGCAATTGGACCCATAATACATTACTCACAAATAACAGAAAGCATCTATTTTATACACACACAATTATTTATACACGGTAGCTTTGCAGTGAATACTTTGAATAAGATTTTAAAAATAGACTCTATTCCACCCAATTAATCAGCATCAGGTAGCAAGGAGGCCGCTAAACTTTCTGGAATTTAAAATTTTGCAAAGAGGAAGATAGTGTGTAGAAAGTGGATAAATGCTGGAGTCAATCAAATCTTCATTCTGTCATTGACCAGCTATGATACCTTGAAAAAAATCACCTTAACTTTATGAATGTTAAGTTCCTTGCCTGTAAAATCAATTATATGTATATATCAAAACTTTAATCTCTAGTAAGGTTTAAGCAAAAATATATGTAAAACTAAGAATGTACATATAGAGTACCTAATCCAGGGCCTTTAGTAGTGAGAGTGCACAATAAAAGCTAATTCCTACCCTAACTTATTGAAAGGGCAAAAGGGTGTGCTGGGACTGTTAGGATTTGAACATTAAGGAACATATTGGGTGAAGTGTTATTACTCATTCCCACTAAATCCTCACAATTTTATTGAATTGTTCATGTACCAAACCACAGCATATTCCAGAAAAAGCAAATATAGGCATATTATCGCAATACTAATACAGTTTTCCATTGACTACTACACTAAGAAATCACCAGCATGTATTAGCATCATGGCAGGTGATTTAAATGGATGTCAGGTGCAACATATTGTATTTCTATTTGACTGTTTGGCAGTGCAGGAATCAATGAGAAAGAACAAGGCAACAGTTTGAGCCACAAAAGGGAAAAAAAGGAGAAAATGGAATAAATTGCATTCACCCTAGATGCAGAAATGTACAAGTATAAGTGGCATGAAAGGAAATATACATAATTATAGTGTGCATAGAACTGGAAACAAATGGAAAGAGTGGCTGTGTTGACTGAGAAAGAGAAGAAAAATTGGAGAAACTGGCCACTCTGCATTCCAGGCACAGGCAGATTTCATCTGCAAACAGTGCCCTGGCCAGACTTGCCAGTTATGTGTATGACGAAGCAGAAAACAAATGCACTGATTAAAGTGCTGAATTCATCCTCAGACTGAAATACAACTTACACCAGAAAAAGAGGGGGCCTAAACTGGAGATGGCAATCTGGCATTTTGATGCAGACAGGCTGGGATAGATGGCTTACCTGGAGTATCTAAATTCATTTTCCCTTGTGTAAATAAATGCTCATAAACTGTGAAGTGGGTAATGAAGATTGAGTTTGTATGGACCAGAGATGTTAGAAAACACTCAACACTTTGTTCCCTATTGTAAGAACATAGCAGCCTCAAGTTGTGCTAAGATTGACCACCCACAGCTTCCCTGGTGGACATCCAGTAGCACTTCTGTGATTTGTAGTAAAATATCAGCCCTTCCTGGCAATGCACATTACTGCATAATTGCAGAAGTGCTACAGTCTAACTGGTATTACAGAAATCTACTCAACTACAGTTAGAAAAGCTAACATGACACCAAATGCCCACACTACCACTGAATCACAGCAAGAGAAAAAGAAAGTGCATTTTCTATGCATTACTGTAAGAGAATATTTTATGCCGGCGAGGGGCTAGAGGCTGGCTTGTTCACCCTCAGCAACACTATCTGCCTTACGAGCTGGCTGATAGTTCACTCCTTGTGTAACTTGTAAGAATTCTGAGTGTTTATGAGTGCTAGCAAGTGTGATAAGCATGAATAACTATGTCGCCTCCTAAAGTGCAAGGTATTCTAAAAGCTAAGATCCTTGTT
Source organism: Macaca thibetana thibetana (assembly GCF_024542745.1). Classification (NCBI taxonomy): domain Eukaryota; kingdom Metazoa; phylum Chordata; class Mammalia; order Primates; family Cercopithecidae; genus Macaca; species Macaca thibetana. The sequence goes on along the minus strand of NC_065579.1, from coordinate 5,780,183 downwards.
TGCTCACTAGTCGAGGGCATGGGAGTTTTGGGTCTTGATATTCCTTAGAGTGTGGTGTTTCTCAACATACATATCTCATGTATACAAATCTCATGTATACAAATCATGGAGATTTTGTTTAAATGCAGATACTGCATCAGCAGGCCAGGAGTACAGCTAAAAGTCTGCATTTCTAAGAAAAGTCAGGTGATACCTTAGAGCACATGGCACAGCAAATAGCAGATGTGTAAGTATTAAATGGACCAGAGTTAAATATCAAGGCACTTAGATTAAGCAACAATATTTCAAATCCAAAGAGTGGAATGGATTAGCTATACACTTTCCTCTTGCACTAAATTCCAACATGTTTAAGAAGACTTGGAACCAATCCAAATGCCCATCAATGATAGACTGGACAAAGAAAATGTGACACATATACACCATGGAATACTATGCAGCCATAAAAAAGGATGAGTTCATGTCCTTTGCAGGGACATGGATGAAGCTGAAAACCATCATTCTCAGCAAACTAACACAAGAACAGAAAACCAAACACTGCATGTTCTCACTCTAAGTGGGAGTTGAACAATGAGAACACACGGACACAGGGAGGGGAACATCACACACCAGAACCTGTAGGGGGTGGGGGACTAGGGGAGGATAGAATTAGACGAAATACCTAATGTAGATGACGGGTTGATGGGTGAAGCAAACCACCATGGCACCTGTATACCTATGTAACAAACCTGCACGTTCTGCACATGTATCCCAAAACTTAAAGAATAATAATAATAACAATAATAAAGAATGTCAACTTTGGAATCCTACAGTCCTGAATTTAGGCCTTAACTTTGCCATTTACTAAATATGTGATCTTCAGTAAGTTAACTTCTCTGAATTTCATTTTTGTACCTAAAAATTGTCTAGACTACTTATATACTACCTATATTACCTGTTAAATGTTACCTACCTCAGAAGGTAGTTTTGAGAATTGAATAAAATAATGTACTTAGAATGTATACCACAGCGCCTGGCATCTTAAGGTAATAAAAATGACAACCAATATTATTATTGCCACTGTGTAAGTATCTCCAATGACCAGTTTCTAATGTTAGCAGAAGGATGAGAGTAATTTTAATAGGGGGAAGATTTACTCATTTATTAACTAATAAGTATTTATTGAAGAGTTTTCTGAGAAAATCATAGTCTAGCACTGAGGATACAACATTTTAAAAGTAAAAAAATGACTGCTTTCATGCAGCTGTCATTCTAGAAGATGGAAAAAAATAAATAATGAAATATGTAAATAATACAAATAGTGACATATATGTTTTTAAAATAAAGTATCCAACTATATGACATTATAGGAAAAAAAAAGTATGGTGACAATAAAATTAGTAGCTAGTCTGATATAATCCCATTTGTTTATATTTACTTTTGTTACCTGGATTTTGAGGTCTTTTTCATAAAATCCTTTCCCATGCCAATGTCCTGAATTGTTTTCTCTATGTTTTCTTCTAGTAGTTTTACAGTTTCAGGTCTTATATTTCAGTCTTTGATTCATTTTGAGTTGATTTTTGTGTAGGAAAAGAAGCAGTGATCTAGTTCCATTCTTCTGCATATAGCTATCCAGTTTTCCCAGCACTAATTATTGAAGAAATTGTCCTTTCCACAATGAGTGTTCCTGGAGCCTTTGTCAAAAATTAAATGTTGGCTGTAGATATGTGGATTAATTTCTGGGCACTGTCATCTGTTCCATTGGTCTATGTGTCTGTTTTTATAACAACGCCATGCTATTTTAGTTACTACAGCTTTGTAATACATTTTGAAGTCTGGTAGTGTGATGTGTTCAGCTTTGTTCATTTTGGTCAGAATTGTTTTGGCTATTTGGGGTCTTTTGTGGTTCCATACAAATTTTATGATTAAAAAATATCCTGTGAAGAATATCATCGGTATTTTGATAGAGATTTCACTGAATCTATAGATTGCTTTGGGTAGTATTAAATAATCAACAAAGTGAAAAGGCAACCTACAGAATGAAATAAAATATTTGCAAACTATTCATACAACAGAAGATTAATGTCCAGAATATACAAGAAACTCAAACATCATCTCAACAGCAAAAACCAAACGATTCCATTTAAAAGTTGGCAAATGAACTGAAAAGACATTTCTCAAAAGAAGATGTGCAAATGGCCAAAAAAAAAAAAAACATGAAAAAAATGCTCAACATCACTAATCAACAGGGAAATGCAACTCAAAACCACAATGAAGTATCACTTCACTCCAGTTATAATGGTTGTAATCAAAAATACAGAAAATAACAAATGCTGGCAGGGATGCAGAGAAAAGGTTACTCTTACACACTGTTGATGAAAATGTAAACTCATACCACCGCTATGGAAAACAGTATGGAGATTCCTCAAAAAACTACAAATAGAACTACTGTACAACCCAGCAATCCTACTACTGAGCATCTATCCAAAGGAAGGGAAATTAGCAATATCAAAGAGACATCTGCACCCCATGTTTAGTGCAGTACTATTCACAATAGCCAAAATATGGAGTCAATCTAGGTGTCCAACAACTGATGAATGGATAAAGAACATATGATATAAATACACAACGAAATACCATTCAGTCATAAAAAAGAATAAAATCTGTCATTAACAGCAACATGGATGGAAATGGAGGGCATTACATGCAATGAAATAAGCCAGGAGTAGAAAGTTAAAGTTTTCATTCATATATAGAAGCTAAAAAAGCTGATCTCATAGAAGTTAAAGTTACAACAGAGAATACTACAGGCTGGGAAGGGTAGCGGTACAGGGGAAATAGGGAGAGATCTATTAAAACATAAAAATTACAACTAGATAGGAAGAGTAAGTTTCAGTGTTCTATACCACTGTAGTATGATTATAGTTAATAATAATATATAGTCTCAAATAGCTACAAGGAGGATATTGAATGTTCCCAACACAAGAAAATGATAAATGTTTGAGATAATGGATATCTTAATTACCCTTCTCTGATCATATACATTACACGTATTGCAAAATCACAATGTACCCCCACAGATATGTACAATTATAATAGGTCAGCTTAGAAAAGAAGAAAAAAAAAGGTCACTGGTTGCTAGGGGTTAGTGAAGACGGGGAGATCAATAGGCAAAGCACAGAGGATTTTAAGCGCAGTGAAACTAGTCATCCCTCAGTATTGCTGGGGGACGGGTTCCAGAACCCCTATGGATACCAAAATCCACATACACTGGTTTAGTATTTGCATATCACCATAAACATTCTCCCGTGTACTTTAGATCATCTCTAGATTCTTTATAATACCTACTACAATGCAAATACTATGTAAATAGTTATTATACAATATTTTTCAGGGAATAAGGAAAAGAAGTCTGTACATATTCAGTATAGACACAACTGTCAATTTCTTAAAAAAGTATTTTTGTTTCACAGTTGGTTGAATCCACAGATGTAGAACCCATAAGTATGGAGGGCTTACTGTATGCTGCATGTTACTATAAAGGTGGATACATGTCATTAAACATTTGTTTAAACTGATAGAATGTATAACACCTAGAGAGAACCCTCATGTAAGCTATGGACTTTGGATGATAATGATGTGTCAATGTAGGTTCACCAAAATTGTAAAAAATGTCTTATTCCAGTTTAAGATGCTGATAGTGGGGAGACTGTGTATGTGGTGAGAGGGAGAGGATATATAGGAACTTTCTGCTCAATTTTCCTGAGAACCTAAAACAGCTCAAAAAATAATTAAAAAATTATTTATTAAATGTATTATTTAAGTGTGGTTGAATTACACTGACAAGAAGTGTCTACTCTCAGGAGAGTACAAGTTGCTGCTACAGTGTGCATGCAACTGTTTCTAAACAGTAAAGTTTCAATAGATACTTGTTAAGGAAAAGATCTATGATACCACCGTGTGACCCAGGAAAACATTGCTGTTTATGAATATCTGGCATTGCTAATTAAATTAGTGCACAAAGGCCCAATAAAAACAGAAAATACAGGTCAATATCCCTGATTAAGCAAAAATCCTCATCCAAATACTAGCAAACCAAATCCAGCAGTACACAAAAAGTCAATTTACTATGATCAAGTAGGCGTCTTTCCTAGGAGGCAAGGTTGGTTCAACATATAAAAATCAATAAATGTGATTCTCTCTGTAAATAGAATTAACAAAAACCATATGATCATCTCAATAAACACAGGGAAAACTTTCAATAAAATTTAACATTCCCTCATGATTAAAAACCCGCAGGAAACTTGGCATCAAAGGAACAGATCTCAAAATAATAAGACTCTCTATGACAAACCTATAGTCAACATCATGAATAGGTAAAAGTTGGAAGCATTCCCCTTTAAAACTGGAACAAGACATGACGTCCACTCTCACCACTCCTATTCAATACAGTGCTGGAAGTCCTAGCCAGAGCGGTCAGGCAAGAGAAAGAAATCAAAGGCATCCAAATAGGAAAATAAGAAGTCAAATTATATCTGTTTGCTGACAATATGATTCTATGCCTAGAAAACGTTAAAGACTCTGCCAAAAGGTTCCTGGAACTGATTAATTACTTTAGTAAAGTTTTAGGATACAAAATCAATGCGCAAAAATCAGTAGCATTTCTGCACACCAATAATGTTCAAGCTGAGAGCCAAATCAAGTACACAATTCCATTTACAATAGCCACAAAAAACAAAGTAAAATACCTAGGAATGCATCTAATCAAGGACATGAAAGATTTCTACGAGGAGAACTATAAACTACTGCTGAAAGAAATCATAGAGGACACAAGCAAATGAAAATGCATTCCAAGCTCATGAACTGGAAGAATCAATATTGTTAAAATGGCCACACTGTCCAAAGCAATCTACAGATTCAATGCTATTCCTATCAAGCTACCAATGTCATTTTCTTACGGAACTAGAAAAAACTATTCTAAAATTCATATGCAACCACAAAAAAGCCTGAATAGCAAAAGAAATCCTAAGCAAAAAGAACAAAGCCAGACGAATCACATTACCCAACTTCAAACTATGCTATAAGGCTATAGTAACTAAAACAGCATAGTATGGGTACAAAGCAGACATAGACCAATGGAACAGAAGTAAAGCTGCACACCTACAACCATCTGATCTTCAAAAAAGTCAACAAAAACAAGCAATAGGGAAAGGATTCCCTATTTAATACATGGTGCTAGGATGGCTGGCTAGCCACAATAAAACTGGGCCCATATCTTTCATTATATACAAAAACTCAAGATGAATTAAAGATTTCAGTGTAATACCTCACACTATATCCTAGAAGAGGGTTGGGGACGGTGGCTCACGCCTGTAATTCCAGCACTTCGGGAGGTCGAGATGGGTGGATCACGAGGTCAGGAGATTGAGACCATCCTGACCAACATGGTGAAACCCTGTCTCTACTAAAAAATACAAAAGTTAGCTTGGTGTAGTGGCACACGCCTGTAGTCGCAGCTACTCAGGAGGCTGAAGGCAGGCAGGAGAATCTCTTGAACCTGGGAGGCAGAGGTTGCAGTGAGCCAAGATCGCACCACTGCCCTCCAGCCTGGAGACAGAGGGAGACTCCGTCTCAAAAAATAAATAAATAAATAAATAAAATAATATAAAAAAATCCTAGAAAAGAGCCTAGGAAACACTATTCTGTACATTGGCTGGCCTTGGGAAAGAATCCATTACTAAGTCCTCAAAAGCAATTGACAAGTGAAACCTAATGAAACTTAAGAGCTTCCGCACAGCAAAACAACGGTCAACAGAGTAAACAGACAACCTACAGAAAGGGAGAAAATATTCATGATCTATGCATCCACCAAAGGTCTAATATCTGGAATCTATAAGAAAGTTAAACAATTGAACAGCAAAAAAACAAATAATCTCATTTTTAGAAGGCCCAGTAAAAACAGAAGAATACAAATGCAAAAGACATGAACACATACACTTCTCAAAAGACATACAAGCAGTTAACAAACATGAAAAAAAATGTTCAACATCACTAATCATCCGAGAAATGAAAATCAAGACCACAATGAAATACCATCTCACATCAGTCAGAATGGCTATTCTTAAAAAGTCAAAACACAATAGATGCTGGTGAGCTGTAGAGAAAAAGAAATGCTTATACACTGTTGGTGGGTGTGTAAATTAGTGCAGCCACAGTGGAAAGAAGTTTGGATATTTCTCAGAGAACTTAAAGGAGAACTACCATTCAACCCAGCAATCCCATTACTGGGAAATAAATTATTCTACCAAAAGACACACGCACTCATATGTTCATCACAGCACTATTCACAATAGCAAAGACGTGAAATCAACCTAGATGTCCATCCATGGTGGACTGGCTGAAGAAAATGTGCTACATATATACCTGGAATACTATGCAGCCAAAAAAAAAGAACAAAATCATGTCCTTTGCAGCAACATGGATGCAGCTGGAGATCATTATCCTAAGCAAATGAATGCATGAACAGAAAACCAAATACTGCATGTTCTCACTAATAAGTGGGAGCTAAACATTGGGTGCTCATGGACATATAGATGGCCATAAGTGACACTGAGGACTACCAAAAAGAGGATGGAGAAAGGAGATGCAGGGGTTGAAAAACTAACCATTGTGTATTATTTTCAGTACTTGGGTGATGGGATCAACTGTACACCAAACGTCAGTATCACACAATATACCCAGGTAAAAAACCTACACATGCACCCCCTGGATCTGAAATAAAAGTTGAAATTTTTAAAAGATAATAATAAATTAGTGCACATTAATAATCACTGTTCACTAGGCACTATCTAATTTATGTTCCATGTACTTGATTCTCATTACTTCATTGATCATCACAGAGAATCTTGTAACACGGATACGGTTATTTTCCTGTTACACAGGAAGAAACAAGGCTTAAGGGGTTAAGTAAGCTGTCCAACATCATACAGTTATTTAAAAGCAGCACAAGTTTTGAACCTGCATCTGTTCTATACTCAAGTCCAGGCTATCAGACAGCTTCCAACTGGGAATTCCCCGCTCCGCACCTCCGGTAAACTTCAGTCTTCCCCCTGACTCACGGGTCTAAATCCCCCTCTTCCAAACAGCGTGAAATATCTTAGAGCAATTACAGCAGCATGCTGAGTAAGCCAGGTGAACACAAATGTTTATTACTGGAGCTTCATAAGAATGCAGAGACAGCTTCAAGGACAACCCCCTCCCCCAGCACACACACAGGTACACACACACACGCAGGTGCACACACACACGCAGGTACACACACGCAGGTGCACACACACACGCAGGTGCACACACACACACAGGTACACACACACACGCAGGTGCACACACACACAGGTACACACACACGCAGGTGCACACACACACGCAGGTGCACACACACACGCAGGTGCACACACACAGGTACACACACGCAGGTGCACACACACATTCAGTCACAATTTTACCATTTATGCTCTGACTGATTCTCTGTAACTTTTGAAAGGCTTTCATTGTTGTTCATTTAACAACTACAACCGGAGTCTTTAGTTAGCCATTGATTATTGGACATAAGAGGCTTGTTATTTGTCTAAAGTTGGACAAAAACCCACATCAAGCTGCCACATCCTGCAGCAGTTCCCATGAAATCCACCTTATCCAGGAAACCCCATGCGTTCAGGAGCAGCGGCAGAAGCAGTTCTGCTGAGCGAAGAAGAGAGGAGCACAGAGAGAAGGCGCTTCAACACCACAGAAAGAAAACTGAGGCCTGGCCTAAGGAGGAAGGAAGAACGTGGTGGTATTTGGAGTTAGTGGAAGAGGAGGAGTTTCGGGGCTGTCAGACTTGCGTTTTCATCCTGCTTTCCACTAGAGCTTCTGTTAACTAGAGATTTAGTTTATTACGTGCTGATAGCAGTGCCAGGGTGAAGAGAAGACTAAATATGATGTCGATGCCATTACAAATGCCTGACAGATAGCACACTTTCAAAAATATGCCAGTTCCTTGGTTGGAGTAAAAGGTTTTCTTCATTTCTAATCCACTGTTTTGAAAATATGATGATTATTACTCTTGTTACTCTGATGCATGATTCATTAATTTTATTTAAGCTCCCCATCTATTTCAATAGAACTTTGACAATGTTTAAAAAGGACATAAAAATTTCATTGGTGGAAATTTTCTTGTCAGCTCTCTCCATTTCACCATGAGCAAATAAAAATAGTTAACATACCCAGAGAACATTGAAAATTAAAAAAAAAAAGAATAGTTAACATTCCCTGAGTACTTACTTTGAGCCAGTCCCTCTTCTGACTGAATTCCGCATCACAACAACCCTGTTAGGAACACGCCCTTGCCATTACTGTGCCTATTTTACAGATGAGAAAACTGCAGGATTGAGGTCATCGTTAAGTGAAATAAGCCAAGCCCAGAAAGACAAACTTTGCATGCTCTCGCTTATTTGTGGGAGCTGAAAATTAAAACAATCAAACCTCATAGATATAGAAGATAGAAGGATGGTTATGAGGTTAGGAAGGGTAGTGGGGGCAGTGGGAAGTGGTGACAGTTAATGGGTACAAAAATATAATTAGATAGCATGAATAGGATCTAGCTTTTGACAGCACAGCAGAGTAACTACAGTTAACAATAATTTATTGAACATTTAAAAATAACTAAAAGAGTATAATTGGAATGTTTGTAACACAAAGACGTGATAAATGTTTGAGGTGATGGATATTCAATTTATCCTGATATGATTATGAGGCATTGTATGTCTGTATCAAAATATCTCACGTACTCCATGTATCTACACCTACAGTATACTTACGAAAATTAAAAATTAAAAAAGGAGAGGAATATGTACCAAATTTCACAAACCATCCCCTCATAAGGAGCCATCAGCACATGCAGACCCTCCCTTTTAAATGTATACAGAATTTATTCTCCTATGGCAGAATCTTCCCACATTTCAGGTCAGATAAACAGTGTGTATTAGGCAGCACCGAACACCCAACAGACAGAAAAAGCCGCAAACTCCTTCTGGCCTTCTGGGAAGACGCTTTTACATCTAGAAGCAGATTTCATTATTTCTACTTTACTGTGAACCTCAAAATTGCTGACAGTTAAATAATTCAGTCCTCTGGGAAAATCCAGCTCCCAGTTTTAAGTCTCTAACCCTTATGCCAATTTGATAAGCAGTAGAGAGAGACATAACATGGCTCTTTAGGTTGTTCTAAATTTACCAGCTCCGAAATATTTAATGCAGAAGAAGTGCATGGTCAGTTCCACATAATCTGGCACGTAACCAGCCTAGTGAGGCAGGCTTAAAGAGGAGGATACTAAAAAAGGCATTTGGCTGAGCTATAATGGGCATCCAGCTCAAGGGACAGAATCTGTAGTTAGCTAACTTTGGAAATTCTGTGTTCCTTCTGGATAAAGCTTTGATCATTCTCTTCTTCCTCTAGATTCTTCTTAATGACGGGGGTTCAATAGGTCAAATAAACTAAAATTCTCTAAACTCTCCATATTTGTTATTTGAGCCTGGTGTGTTGATTCTGGACGGTAGTCATACCCTCTACCCAGCTAACTGTGTTACATGCTGAAGAGATGATGCATATCCAGGCCTCGACCATACTTGATCAGATGCCACACAACACAGATTTTCCTGAAGCCAATCATAAATTGGGGGTGAAGGGTGTGAAAAGGCTGCATTTGCAGGAGTGCTTCTCCCACTCTCCAGATATACTTTGGCTTGTGATTGTTGTTTCTTATAGTGCTGGGAAGCACCCAAACCAGGGTGGGAGGGAGGGATCATGAATATGGAGAAGAGATATTGCCTTATACGGCTGTTGCCTAAGTTAGTGTGTTGAACGCTGGCTTGAGACATTGCATGTCTGTTCTTAAGATGCCAGCAAGCATCATGAAGTCAACAATTCCTAATATCTTGCAAGTAAGCTTGTTTTCTTTCATTATGACACTACTCTGAAATCTCAGGGAAGACACAGTTACTGTGTTAGAGGCAAGCTAGTGGGAGGCCAAGAACCCGTAAAATAGTTGTTGTGGCCTCATATATTGCAACATTCTTTGTTTTGAGTGCAAAATGTAGTCTTCTGAAACAGATTAAAAACACTCAGAAGGTCACAACTGTATTTTGTACCCCTTTTAATATTTTTCTCAAAATATCAGGCACAAACCTAGGCACAACATCCATGTTCACTACACTTGCTCACTTGACTTGGTTCAAACAGACATAGATCTTTGTCAGACTGTGTCAGCTAAAATATAATTTGACTTGCACCTGAGAATAAGCACAACTAGTATTCAGCGTGATGCATAGCTGTGCCTGTTGTTTACAGTTGGCATCTGTTCTGACTGGTCTGTGCTAGGACAGGTGTAAAATATTTTAAATACATCCGTGATCATTAGTATTTGCTTCCAATGTATTGTGACAATTGGTGCCACTATCATATATAATTCTGCAGTCTTTGCACATTGAATTTCCAGAGTTACTAAGGATCACAGAATCACAGAATCTCAGAATTAGAAAAACAGCTCACATTCATTTATTTCTACCCTCTGCTGGGTACAGAAATCTCCTCTTCAGATTCCTTCACTCATTGGTCCGTCAGAATCCAAGCAAAAGAAGCTGAGAGCTTACTGAATGTGAATCAAATTTTCCTTTTATTTTACATTGTCTGCAATTATAAAAAGGAAGCGATTAGAAATATACACTGAGCTCCAAGACAATATGAACAGTAGAGTTATGATGAGGTATATCCAGGGAGGAAATTGTGTGTTCTCTCCAGTCTTGTTACATTGTCCATAGATTAAAGGGAAGATTCACAGAAAATCTGGCTACTGTTTATCTCCTGTTGTTAACACCTCGTTCCAAACCACAATCATCTCATCTGGATTACTGCAATTGCTTTCTGCCTGGTCTCTGCTACATTCATTACTTGTTCAGTTTATTCAACATGGAAACCAGAGTGATCCTGTTAAAATGTCAGATCAGGTCATCTTTATTCAAAAGCCTCAATGACTTTCCATCTCTTTAAGAATTAAAGCCAATGTCCATATTACAACCTGCAAGGTCCTGCAAGATCTGGCTTCCACATTTCTTCTTTGACGATCTCTTCCTCCTAATACCTAGGCTGTTTCCTGAATATACCAGGTGTGTGGTCATGTCTCAAAACCTCTGCCCTCGCTGTGCCCTCAGCCTGGAGAACGTTGTCACCCAAATATTCCTTCACCTCATTCCATTTTTTACTCAAATGACACCTTCTCATCAGGGCCTAAGCTAGCCTCCTTATATAAAAATTGCAGCCTCATTTATACTCCCTACACCCTTTTCTGTTTTACTTTCCTGTTTAGCCGTTATTGTGATCTTTATTTTCCCCAATTAGATTTTCACTTCTGTAAGGGCAAGAAGTTTCGTCTGTTGTGTCCACTAGCATAATCTCAAAGCCTACAATAGTGTTCATTACATATTAATCACTTAATAATCAGCTACAGAAGAAAGAAAAGAAGAAAAGATGGAGGGCGAGCTCCATTGCAATGCCATATGTGGAAGCTACGTAACTAGAAGCCCTGTTTTCTGCTTTGCTTGTAGAATTGAAAACTCTTTAAACCTCTGGGAAGATCAGAGTATCCTTGGAAAGAATGTATGGCTACTTATTGGAATTATTTCTAGCTTTTAAAACCTACATACACAGTGGTAAGAAAAGGAGGCAGTTATTAGGGATTGCCTTTTTAATTTTGATTTTAGATCTTTCTTTGATACTTTTGCTTTAGTATGTTTTAGGGTTGTATTCATTCATTCAACAAATATCTATTGAGAATCTATTATCTACACGGTCCTTGCATTAGCCTTAAGGACATCTGAAGCTGTACTAAACATATTCTGTAAAATATAGAAAGAAGGCCGGGCGCGGTGGCTCACGCCTGTAATCCCAGCACTTTGGGAGGCCGAGGCGGGCAGATCACGAGGTCAAGAGATCGAGACCACCTGGCTAACACTGTGAAACCCCGTCTCTACTAAAAATACAAAACATTAGCCGGGTGTGGTGCCACGCGCCTGTAGTCTCAGCTACTCAGGAGGCTGAGGCAGGAGAATCATTTGAACCCGGGAGGCAGAGGTTACAACAAGCTGAGATCGCGCCACTGCACTCCAGCCTGGGTGACAGAACGAGACTCCGTCCCCTCAAAAAAAAAAAAAAATACAGAAAGAAAAAGTGCACCATCAGGCAGTGGTTCTCAACACAGCTTCATCATAGAATTACCCAAGAAACTCAAAACCAAACCAATGCCTGGGGCCTAGTTTCAGAAAATCCAAAGAACAGAGGAATTCTTCAGTACCTCCCAGGTAATTGTAATATTCACTCCAGGTTTTACTCCTGCTGTCATATTAAAAGGGTGGGTACTGAACGAGCAACAGATGTAAGTGCTAGAGGAGTACGAGAAAGAGTAATGCTGTCCAGTCAGAGCTATGTTCCTCAAACTGTGTTCCAAAGGACAGTAGTCATCTGTGAAAGACTAATGGCTGTTTTAGGTGAGAAAAGGGCCCCATGTTCAAATAAATTTGGGAAATTATTCATTCTCCATTTCCTTTCATGGAGATTCAGTGTTCTAGGGAATCGCTCTGCACTCAAGTGAGTTGATGGAGATGAGGCAGACATTCTAGGGAGAGTCACTGATGAGTTCAATCCCATTAAACAGGCTCTGGGATTATAATCATACTTGGGCTTCATGCCACCGTATGACTCTCTATATATCCATTTATATTTGCCATGTAGAATTGCAACCAAAGCCAGTTCTTGGCCATGAAAACAAGCCAGTCAAATGGCTATATTTTAAAAGGTTTATAGTGACTGGATGAAGTACGCTCTGGTTTGCCTTCTATGACCCTGTACTTTGGGTGCTCCTATCTACCTGGATTTTTTCATATTTTCTCCACATTTTTGCACTTCTTAATTGACCAGGTTTGTATATCATTTCCTTTGTCAGCCTTTTGAAAGTAAATGAATCACTTGGAAGAGAGAGAAACCAAGTTTTGCTTTATTATGCCAAACTGGGATCTGTAACACACATCTGAATTTCACAACTGTGTTTGGTTTACATGATTGACTTCTTATTCAATTGATGATATTCATCTTAATTAAGAATAAATAGATAGATGGTTACTAAAATGGAGACTGATTAAATACTTTATGATAAACCTATATGGTGAAACACTTTGCAGAATGAGAAATGCCATGGAAAAATGGTGACCATAAAGTAAGAAAAAAATGTGAGGATGGAGGATACAAAGCCACTTATGATATAAAAAAGACCTGCAAGCTATAGCTATGAAATAACATTATTAGGGCTATATAGTTTCATCTTTTGCTTATTTCATATCAAATCTTCTAAGCTGAACATGTATTAATTTCAAAACATAAAAAAATAGGGAAATTTAAGCCAATAACTTGTGGTGTTTTAATGGAAACCAAATAAATAGAAATCAGTTTTCCTTTATACCCCTTGTTCCAAGAAACATGCTCCGTGCCCAAATTTTTCTTTGAGATTTAAATTGGCGTAACTCTTCTGAGTTGAATGTTTCCAAAATTTTAACGGAAAAGCTAATTAATGCTGATAAAATACTTTGGAACCACAAACTGTGGGATAAACAAATAATCCTGAAAACACAAGCTGGTGACCTTTCCCTGCTCATTTTTCTTGGTGGGAAGATGTAGGCATTACTTCTTATTTACTGCTTTATTTTCTGATCTGTTTTTATTTTGTTTTATTTTGTTTTACTTCAAAGCAAAAAGTTTTGCTGACCAGTGGAAACCTTGTTGAAGTCAATTATTCCTTGAAGACTTTTTGTACAATTTATTTGATGAAAATTATCTCTGAAAAGAGATTAGTAATTTTATTGTAAAATTTGTCCCTTATTGATTGTTGCCAAGCCCTTTCTCATTTTGTTTATGAGCATTTTTGTATAATGGCTTTTATGATAGAGGAAATTGTAACAGACAACCCCATCACAGTATACCACAGATATCTTGCTCTGTTTTATTTTCTGCAACAGTATGATGAGAAGGTGTTTGCTATAAAAATGTGACACTAAAGACTAAAAGCAAAACAATATAGGACTTAAATTCATTTACCTTTATCTGAATATATTATTATATCTGGGTTCTGAGAAGATGTAATGAATAAATCATCCAATAAGGATTCTTCTGTAGAAGAAATGCTATTTGACCTGTAGACCTTCAACACAATTTTCCAGATACTTTATAAAAATTTACAAATATTTGCCAAGAGTCTTGGCATGTTCAAAGAAAAAAAATAGGTATGATCAATTTTCCCAGTTAAGAGAAGTGGAAGGTGAGTGATCCCAGGTACACCAAGCAAACCACCAAGACACATTCCTACTTACACTCATATTATTGGAAACATCCAAAATGAAATCTTTGATTAGTAAAATTCCAACCCTGTGTACAGGCTCAAAAACGCAAACTTTGTTCTCAGTAATTATGCATAAGATCCTAAAACATCATTTATAAATTTACAATTGTAATAAGGCCATTAAACAAAAGAATGTAAATTAACTCATTTATCAGTGATAAGAATGATCAATCTGGAATGATGGATGGCTTTCTTATTGAATCAAAGATCACAAGGGCATGATCTCCCCCAGCATCCTAGCATTTCTTGTCCATTGCTTCCCACTGAAGACATTGTTATTCATCCCTCCTGAATATATACTTGCTCCAGGAGCATGGGGGGTGAGAACGTGTGTTCAGTGTAGCACTCTGTGTATCCCTGCCACAGATCATTTTATTTCTAAATTTTTATTTCCTTCATACTTTTTTTCCTTCAATTGCATTTAAAATATTTTTCGTAAGGGTCAACACTTTCTATGGTTAAAGCTAAATTTTTTCTTTTAAATCCTCCTTTTTTGAAACAATCTGCTACAAAGATCCTTTGCTCATCTGCCCTTATATTTCTACATCTAGACTAAAGTGAAGAGAATAAAATTAGAGTTTTAGTATTCAGAATGCTTTCAATTGGTGACAAGAAGGAAGAAACCTATATCCTCCCATGGATTTTTTAACTCCTATAAAACTTCAGTGGTAGTTTGAAAAGGACTTGAGCCATTTCAAGGAAAAAAAAAAAAAAAACTATTTCATTCAAGTTAATTTACCTAGCTTTTTCTGTATTATTCTTTAAATTTGCTTATTACCTTAAATACATTAACAGAGCATAGTGTGTTTTCTTTGTATTGCTACAGATGGTAGAATTTAGATTTTTTTAAACTCTAATCCATTTTTTTCTCAGTCCTACTAGACTAAATTTTAAAAGGAAACATTTCTGAAGGTGTTACTGGGTATTCTTTATGCTGTAATAAGGCAAGGGAAGAACAGAGAGACAGAGTTTCAGGTAACTGGCCTTTGAAAAATGAGAGAGGTAAGTGTTTTCTGTGAGTTCCTGGACTTTCGTGGTTAAGAAAAAAATCCCATCTACCGCAAACTCTAGACAGCGGAGCACTTCTAGCCTTCTAAATACTTCACCTGCAGAATGGTCTTTACGTCCTGTTTTTGTTTTACTTGTTTACAGGGATTATTTTCTCCATTATATCACTCTCTAAGAATTTTGATGAAAATAAAATTATCTTGACAGGATCTATTTTATACTCCAGAAGTCACAAGGAAGAGATTCTCTACCCTGTCCAGATATCTCCTGTGTACCCTTCATATATCAAGAGATTTATGGGAGACTGAGATACAGACTCCCTGGGACAGCTGCCATCTTTTGCCTTCACGGAGTTTACAGTATTGATTTTGTGTGTCTTTCCTTTTATGACAGGAAGAAAATAATATAAACCTTGTAAAAAAATTTTAAAGAGATTATTCAATCTCAGTGTTATGCCAAGATAAACGACTAATTACACACTTTAAATGTGAGTGTGTGCTTTTTGATTCTATTAAAAAATGGAAAAATTAGAAATTCTCCCTTCTCTATAATTATAGAATTAAGATTTATCATTATAAAATCACATTTTAGAGTGTTTAAAATTACTTAACAGCTAAGATCTTGAATCATCTACTAACAAATGATTTTCCTTTTCTTTCCTTGAGAATATGTAACTCCAATTCTCCATTTTCTCACCCCTTAACAGCCCCCGCAGCGCCCATACACACTATCCACTCCACCCAAGTGGCATTTGAATTAATGGACAAACTAAACCACCTACACCTTTAAAATACACGTATGACATGTCCATAATTTTTAACTCACCAATTCCAATTCACAGAATCCATTATAAGGAAATAATCACAGAAGTGGTCAAAAAATATATATATATAAGAATATTCATTCCAGTGAAAGCAATAAAATATTAAAAGCAATCTAAATGTTCAGCAAGAAAATAATGGTAAAATAAACAAAGCATGGCATATTCTTGTGCTGGTTTGTTATGCAAGAATTAAGGCCAAAGAATATTTAACTACATGGAAATATATGTCAGGCGATAAAAGCAGAATATGACATTACATAGAGTCAATAACCATACTCGTATATGTTCATATATTTCATTGATTAAAAATGAAAAAAGTACATCAAACTATCACATTTATCTACAAGTAATGGGATTATGGATGATTTTAATTTCTTTGTAAATATAATCAATTATGATGTTAAAAATTCTACAATAGATAATTACTAGTTTTATGCTTACAAAAAATTCTTTTCTTAAGCTATAACACATATAACCTCAAATGTAATATACTGACAACTAATATATTTTATAGATACTTATATGTAATCAATTTCAATAGAGCAAATTTTACCGAAAAAGAATTATCTTAAGTTGTATTTATTGGAGTCATTGGCAAAGAAAAGAAGGTGTGCCACATTGTCACAGCCTCAGAGAAGTTTCAAAATCACTGATGGTCGATTTAACTTATTTTTATTTGTTTAACTAAACAAATAAAAGTAGTATGTCTCTAAAGCATTACGATCTACAATCTGAGAAATGGAATACCATCAGTGAAGCCCATGATTCTAAGTTAGTTTAATGTTTATTTAGGTATGTGCCTCATCAACTTATAAAAGCCTCAGCCATCACAATGTTTCTCACATCAGATTTATTATGATTCCTAAGTCTATATTTTCCAACATCCAATAATTTGAGTAGCCCTGGACACACAGAGCCTTTGAGACATAGACTCTCAGAATTTTGTTGTTTGAAGAGTTCTCAGCATAAGCGCTGACAAACTAAAATCTAGAATATAAATAAACTGGTGAAAAAAAGTAATATGGGCAGTGATATTTTGAGAAGAGAAGATGAGTAGCTCATCTGTTTGATGCATGAGAGGTAGTAAAGTAAGAGAGTTCTTTTCCAGCTTAGTTGCATGTGGAAATCTTCTATGGCATTCTGTACACCCTCATGTATATGAGAATGTCCTGTGTTGTTACTCTCTGCCTTCTGCTATCTCCTGCTTGTGATCATCAATTTATTTTGTGATCGGTTTGTATCATCCACTCTTAGAGAGTTAAGCTACATTCTGGACAAATAACTGAAAAATCAAACACGAGAAAAATGTGAGAGATGTGAGAATGTGCAGTGTAGAAATGAGAAGGTTTGGGGAACAGGGGCATAAAATGACCTTCAAATCCCTAAAGAACAGTTACATGGAAGAGAGATTAAAAGCATATTTTTCATGGCTTCAGAAGACAGAAATTAGAAAATAACTAGGTTTTTGGAAGGTATAATGCCAGTACAATATAAATGAACATGGGATGGTCCAGTTAAATCCAGGAGGAATTCAGGCTTATTTGCATGTGTGTGATGTATGTGGGTCCATAAGGTCTTGGCACCAACTGATTTCTAGGTAAGCTTTTAAATTTCAGACTGAAGGAGAATAGGCAAGGGATATATTAAGAACCTAAAGAGGAGTTTGAAAAGGTCATAGGAAAAAATCATAATGGTGTAGATAGCATTTCCAGTATTCCTCAGAAGGAAAATGGGGGAGGTGGAAGGTTGTAGAATCAATTTTTATAAAAAGCTCCATGGATAGAGGGGGGTTCAGGACATGGCTGCTTAGGACACTACAAAGTGATAAAGGGAGTCATAAAATTGGAGAAGTCGTTCTCCCACTTTCTGTGCAGAACCTTCTTCAACTTGACCATTCTGGTTTGGAAATCATCCAGAAGCACCTCTTTTAGTCCTGAAATTGGTGTTATAAGAATGGGCAAAGCCACAGGCATCATAAGGCACTATTTAGACAGACCAATGCCTCTCAAATTTATGTAAGAATGCAACCAACCTGAGGCTCTGATTAAAATGCTGATCTAATTCAGTGGGTCTGAGGTGGGACCCAAGACTCCACCTTTCAAATGAGCTGTTATGTAATTTTGATAGTGCTGGTCCAGCAACCACCAGGTAGAGGAATTTTAGTAGAGATTATTGAGATGAGAAGAAATTGACAAGGAAAATGCTAAGTAGAAGAGGAAAAACTGGGTAGATGCTGAACAGGGTCTGAAACCCACATGGTAGTTTATGAATAGTCTGGAAATACCCTCCACACACAATCCAGATATACCCAGAAACGCTGGGAGTACTTCAGCTATCCTAGGTATTTTAAGAACATATATATAGGAAAGGAAAATAAATTTGGGTTATTGATATAAATATGACTCCATCTGTATACCCAGGATGGCAAAGAAGAATCGAGGTTGACTAACAAAGAAATGTGTTAACTTGGAAGATAATAAATCGCTTTGAACGGAAGTATTCAAGATGAACATAAGCAACCCCTTATCACAGGAATGGTAGAGGGCTTGGTGAAATGACGGCCAAGGTCCTTTCTTATTGTACGTTTTTCTGATGTTACAATGGAATCACTAAGGTGAAAAAGAATACATTCTTTTATAAAGAGAGATCATGGGGAACTAAAAAAAAACATTCTAAAGTCCGCTAAGTTAACCAGAGAATGCTACTAACTAGTAGAACTGGATTCCATACTGGCACAGGTCTCTAAACTTAATGTGTATCCCATGACCTCAGACTCAAGTCCATCAAGTTTTGGCAGATTAGTGCCATTTAATGTAAGGCAAGATAATAAATAGATTGATTGTTAAAAACTAATTATCATTTCTAGAAAGAAGTGATGGAAGGAAGGAAGGAAGGAAGGAAGGAAGGAAGGAAGGAAGGAAGGAAAGAAACAAGGAAGGAAGGAAGAAGACTTACAGTATGATAGACAAGATGAGAAGAGTTAATGTATTAACATTAATGTATTAGAATGGCAGCATATCAATAATAAATTGGAATATTCTTCTCAGAATTGAAGCCAAAAATGGTCTCTCTAAAACTCTGACTCAGAAATGGACGGCTTCAAAATTTTAATTTCAGTCTCATTTGAAGCTGCTAAGTCTTCCAGATGAGATTCACAGATGAAAAAGAAAAGTAATAACCCTGTTCAATTACAAATGTGGCTTCTGCCTTCATAGATCAAAGCTAGACTATCTCATAAACACTAAAAAAAATAGTAAGAGGATTTGCTCTTTGGGTGAGAACAGTTCCAAAAATTCGCTTTAAATTAGCAAACGTTTACCAATCCCTACTAAGTGAGAAACACTTGCTAGGGACTGGAATGCACAGATAAGACTTGGCTTACAGTCTGAGGTCCCAGCCAGCCAATTAAAAATCATATAACATTTTAACCACTTAAAATAGGCCTATAAAAATATATATGTCAATATATATAAATATACATATTATACATATAAGGGATTGGTAAATGTTTGCTACTTAAATTAGCTAATTAAAGGCTAATTTAATTGGTAAACATTTGCTAATTTACATATACTTTTTTTTAATAGTCCTGTTTTAAGTGGTTAGCATGTTATTAGATTTTTTAATTGGCTGCCTGAAACCTCTATCAGGCAAATGAGATGAGAGAGAAATTTATTCCTCCTTCCTCCTGCCATGGGTGGGGATCTGAAGAGATGTTACAGAACAGGTGACGTTTGAACTGGGCCTCAAAGAAGGAACATGCATTTCCAGGCACAGAAAAAAAGAAAAGCATGTACGAAAAGCAAAGAGAAGTGAAAACGTGGGCAGGAACTGGGAAAGGTGATTAGACCAGTGGGTATGGCAGGAAGGTGCAGGACAAGGCTGAAGAAGTACATCTGGGCCTTGACTGGTATTCCCATCAGTCGCTCTAGCCAAGCTTCCCCTGAGCACCTCCTGCTGACATCTCTGAAGCATTTGGTATCATAGCCATGGCCTTTACTGACCTCAGAACTTTTATTGGCAGCTTTGGGTTGGGGGTAATTTGAGGACTGCTATGGCAGCATCCTGCTCAGGTGTGAGATTTTAGAATCCAAGTAGTAAACCCAGTTTGGACACTTCCTATGGGAAGTTCTTTGATTTTGCTTGTTTAATTTGCCTATAATGTGGGAAATTCTCCAATGAGATGGGTTGGGAGGACAAAAATACTTATTGAGAAACCTATTGATTGTTTCAGACCGGGATACCCTGTGCTCATTTGTGCTCAGTGGGTGAGAAGAGCTTACTGGAACTCTTATTCAAATCCCCCGTAACACAGGTTCACTCCCATTGGCATCCACTTCCTGTGAACACTCCATTTTTGCCCACCTCACTCTCATCCTCCTCATTGAGGGGGACATGAAAATACATTCTGGCCTTGAATTCACAAAAAATGCATGATTCAGTTTAACAAGATCAATTACACACACACACACACACACACACACGCACACGCACACACACACATTCAAACCTGAAAAATATTTCAAGGTTTCAATAGACTAAAAAAGAGCCCACATTATTCTTCCTTTTATAAGCACTCCTTACAGTAATTGGAGAGTTTGCCAAAAAGGCTTCCAGGGCCCATATTTCATCTACCCCAGTGGCTGTAATACACTAGAAAAAATCTGCATCCTTCCCTGCTGAGAATCATTTGCTTGGAGTGTGCTCTGCATAAAAACTATACGGTAGGAAAAATGCCACCTTCTCTAAGCTAGCCAGCATGCCACCAACCTGCTGCCCAAGCTTCTCGCCTGGCAAGCTGCTGATCAAGAGTCCACATTATTTAGCTTTTACATTCTGAAACCCAATGTGCTGTGTCCTCCCTGAGTATATCATTCACTAAGAACATTAGTCTGTGAGACTCTTGTTTTATTTACGAGGTCTATTTGGTTTCAGAATTGTCTCCAGATATATTCTTAAGATCAAAATGCCTGAACTGCCATGTTCCCAGCTTTGAGCCCCCCAACATCAGTGCAGGGAGCTCTGGATTCATTTTTGAGGTAAGTTGAAAGAGCTGGGGTGTCTACTTCCTTACCAAAGCGTATCATGGCAGCTCACAAAGGAGACCTGAGGTCAAGCTCAGGAAGCTCAGGTTCTAGGGCTATGTATACAGCAGTATGAGCTCCAGGTCATAAGCCTCCATCTGCAAAGCTGGAGAATTAACTCCCAGCATCATCTGACTCTAACATACTACTTACATATTTTTAGTCAGGTAAATTAAGGGAATATAATCCTATATAACTTGAAAATTTCAAACATCTCCTCCCCTAAACCTTACACTCTCTTCAAGCAATCCATTGTTGACTTTAAATCCATTGAAAACCATTGTTTTTGTTTTCACCCACCCCCAAAATGATACGCACACTTTCCCCTCACCTTTCCTGCCTGCATTTAGCTGGTTAATTTTCATAAATAAATTTCCTTCCTCAAAAATTTTATAGAGAAATGTACTTCCTCAGTGAAATTCTTTTTTCTTCTATAATTTATTTTCTGTCCAGAATCTTTTCCCATAGGTAGCAGGTTGGGTAAAAGTTACTGTGTGTGAAATTAATTGCTACCTTTTGTAAAACTAAGTTTCTATTTAGTTCATCTATGCAGTAACGGATACCAGAAAAAGCATGGGCTTTGAAGCCCGGCAAGAACCATTTGGAATTCAAGTTCTGCCACTGTGATCTTAGAGAAAATATGGAGTTGCTCACTTTCCTCATAGTATATTGGGAATAGTAGCAGCCACTCTGCAGGTCTATTTTAGAGTAGAGATAACATAGATAACTCACGGAGCGTAGTGCCCATCACAGAGTAGATATTCTTATTGATGAGAAAATTGTGTCTTTTGTTTAGGGAACTAGCAGGGTTAAATTAAGTTTTAGGCATTATCTTAGGCAAAATACAAATACAAAAAAAAAAAAAAAAGGAACACACACTCGCACACATCCTCCCGCCTCCAGCCTTAAGAACTCCAGCTCTCATAACCAGAAGGGACCTCAAGAAATCTGGAGGGCTTGGCAAGACGCTTGGTACTGTGCTCCAACAGCACTAGTGGAAATGATATAATGCAAGTTCTTTGGGGGCAATAAGGGAAATGGGTACATATCTTCTATCTCAAATATTTGCCCTGTGACGAGAAGTCAAACAATGCCGAGTATATGAACAAAGTCGCAGCCAGCCAGGATTGAGAACTCAGATCTTTCCAGTTGTTGGGGAGCAGCCCACTGAAGAAAAGGCTTCTTTTCCAATTTCTTTACAAACACAAGCCAAGTACTAAATTTTACTGTTGTCAAATGGCATGGGCACAAATAAATACGCACAGCATGGCTTCTCTGTGCCAACTGGCATGTAGATGTAATCATTTCCACAGCATGCCCTCCTTCAGCCCAAGGGTATCAAGCAAAATGAGGCAACTGAGAGACGGGAAGGCTATGGAGCCGTCCAAAGGGAAAGAAAGAGACATGCGGGAACAGAGTCATCCAGGAGTGCTCCTTTCACCCTCACGTGGAGCCATTCTCTAGAGTTATCACCTAACCGATGAGACAGTAGGTAAGGCATTGGGTAGAATGCCCTGAGCAGAAACCACAAAACTAGGAGTCCAGTCCTTGGGTCAGATGTTTCCAATCCTCACACTACCCTGACACCCAAGACATACCATATTCTCTCATGGAAACAGTGACTAGGAAAAGGAGGGGGCAGGAACCACCAGTCAGTGGGAATCACTGTGGAGTTCAAGGCAGGTCCCCACATAATTGGGCTTTACCCCAGTCTTGGTTCCAATCTTTACCAACTAGGTGAACTTAGGCAAATCACTTAACCATTCTGAAGCTTAGTTTACATAATTGTAAACTAGACAAAGTATTCTCACATTGTTTTGAACGTCAAATATGATCATGGAAAAGCACAGATGCACCTCATAAACTGTGAAACACCTCATACCCACAAATAAACAGATTTCTCCCTTTTCTTCATCAGGTGAGGACCAAAATGCACACACACTTACAGACACACACACACACACACACACACTTGTGGCTAAAGTAATCAAGGTTTTGTTGTTTACTTAGGGTGGCCTTCCTGGCCAACCAAGGAGAGCAAGTCAGTAGCTTCTTCTCTCCTAGATCCAGGGACCACAGAACAATCTTTCTGGATTATGACATTTGCAGCAAGCACTTAATATATTAGAAATAAAACTAATTTATATTTCAAACCAGACATATTTCCCTTTCTTTCCCCTTTGTTTATATTTGAATAACCAAAGTGTCACTCATTATTTAATTCATTCGAATAAACATCAACCATGTAACAGCTACAGCTATAAGCTATAAGCTATAAGGTCCCCTGCTAGAAGCTATGGTAGATAAAGATAGAAATAACATGGTCTTTGTCCTCAGTTTGCTCATGTTCATGTTCATGTTGACATGAAAACAACTAATAACAAGGCAAAAGTGAAGTAGTGCCAAATGGATTACAAGAGCACAGAGGGGGGTATCATCCTTTTTCTGATGAGACAAAAGAAAGTAAACAATTAAAGCAAGCCAAATACGCGTTTTGTTAAAAGCTCTGGATCAAATTTCTGATCGGGGGATTACAATGTTTGCTAAAATTACACGTTTTGATATTTGGTAGCTGAATACCAGTGTAAAGTGCTACTAATACTGATTTGGGGGTGATGCCACAAGGTCAACTGAATTTCTTCATAATCCTGTACATAGTATACCCTAAAAGTTGTGATCGCTGTTTTGTTTTGTTTTGTACATAGTCCCTGGTGTTTACTTTGTTTTGTATTCTGTTTTTTATCCAGATGTACTGGTTTTGTTTTGCCGAAAGAGCAAGGCTCTATGAACGAGGGAAGCCAGACTTCCATTGGGCTCTTTCATACATTTGCCGACAGTCGAATGCTGTCCTCCTTAGGTGTAAAGAACATAAATAAGTCACTGTCGTGCGGATTCAGCAGAAGGAGGAGAGACTGTAAGAAAAGTAGCCAGAGAACGAGGAAGTTCAATCACTTCACCAACTTCGCCTCTCTCTCCGCTATCATCCCCTGTTGGAGCTTCTCAGGGCGCATCAGATCTGAGCCCTTCATTGACAGCCCCTTACAGGAGCCTCAGAAGTAATCACCACTAGTTGCCAAAACTGCATGTTGGAAAAAGTAATTCGTTTATGGAGCCTCCAAAACCATGCTCGACTGTATCATCAATTTCAAGACTAGCTTATCACAGGATTTGACAGGTTAATTAAATGTAAAGCACACCATATCTTGAGCTAGATTGAGACGACAGGACACTAGGAGGCTCTGCGGTTTAAGTCCCTTTTTTCCATATTTTCTTTAGAGTTGATAATAGCAAAAATTAGTGAAATGTGCTAATACTTTCCATAGAAATATATATAGGGCATACAATCCAGTAGCAAATGCAGAACAATCTCTTAGTTAAAAAAAAAAATCCCAAATGAAACCAAATGAAAAACTAATAAAATCGCTATTAAAATAAGGCTGGTATGTGCAGAAAGGCAGTTAGGCCTGTTTCTATTTACATGAACACAGAAAAAACATAATTTAGATGAATATCTAAATATTAATTTACAATTGTCACACATGTACCCATATTTTATGAATATATTTTGAAAATCCTTCCGACATCAGTCAATGCTACAGATAAACTAGACAAGAAGATGAGGAGGAGGAGCAGAGAGAAGAGGAGGAAGGAGAAGGGGGAAAGTGATTCACTCATTTAGATGTTAATTCATATTTTTTCTCATGTGAATAATACAAGTAGAAGTAATAAACTGACTACAATGCTGCAAAGCTTTATTCTTCTCTTTAAACTTTAAAAAATCATTTTTCATTGTTATTATAAAATAATTATATAGCATCTTCCTTGTTAAAGGACTATATTAGGGGAAAATTAGCTTTGTAGCAAGGAGAAAGTTGCTTTTAAACATTTCCATTTACCATATATTATATGTGTATACAATGATTGTAAAATTAATTTTTTATTAGATAGCATAATCACATAGTTTAAAAACAAAAAGGTATAAGAGACCATACATTTTAAAAGTCTCTGTGCCCTATTTGCGATCTATCAGTACCCTTCCATACAGAAGCCATTTTCTATGTTTTACTGTATTCTTCCAGAGATACTTCATGAAAACATTCATAAGAAGCAAATAGGCTACAGACTACTGTCATGGTCCTGTACCTTTGCTCTGTCTACTTAACAAGCTTGGGAAATACTCCATATAGCACATTAAAAGCTCTGTTATGTCTCAAAAATAAAGGATTTCCTTTTATAGATGTGCCACCATTTAGTTAGTACTTAGGTTGTGTCTAATCTTTTGCTATTATAGATGATTTTATGATGTATTACTTTACATAATCATCTTTCACATGTCCCAGGATATCTGAGGTAAATTCCTGGAAGTAGAATTGCTGGATCAAAAAATATATATCTGTAATTTTGACAGATGTTGCCAAATTGTCCTTGATAAATATTATACCAATTCTTATACTTGAATTATGAGCTATGTTATAAAACTTTCTCATCTTTGAAAATTTGTGGATTTAAAAATGGTACATTGATGTTTAATTTTTAGTTTGCTTTTTTCTTATTAAGATTGAGATTGAGCATATTTCCATATGTTTAGTAGCCACTTGAATGTTTTCTGTTTTGAAATTATTTTTCTATATTAAAAATTTTAAAATGAGAAACTAATAAGTTCAGGCTGTTACTGCCTTTTTAAGAGTTAAACAAGAAACATTAGTGTCAAACACTAATGATTTTCAGAAAGCAATACAGATTCTAGGTTTTTTCTTAAAACCTGAGCAAATACATAAAGGAAAAATCTCTATTTTCAGAAAATAAACTTTTTATAAAAAGTCATATTTTTTCAAGTACTGTGTTACCAGTTGTCTAGATTATCCCACGGGGTATTTAGGTAATAAAATATTGAAAAGAAAAATACAAAATATATTAAAAAGGAAAAGGGCATGAACAAATAAAAATGGAAACAAATAATGGGCAAAACAGTCATTAGATGTCATGTTTCTAAACTTTAAAAACCTAATATCATGAACTGCAATTTTTCACAAGATCCCAGGGTTAGGAGTAAAGGGTTAAAAGTAAATTGATAGCTAGCTTGTTGGGTAAAATTAGATAACTAGATGATATTAGATAGACGAGACAGTCCCTGTTGACTCGCATTCTGTAGCTTCTTATTTCCTCACATTGCTCTTTGCTCTGACGGTGCTGCAATGCATAAAGTCTACAAAATGTTCTCATGGCTGCTATAATGACTGCCATTTTAAAGACAAATTAAATGCTCACCAAGAATAAGTAAATGATTAAATGCTTCATAACCTGACCCAGTAAGTGGTTTGCGTTTTCAATTCCCATCACCAATGTATCATCTCAATCTTTTGAAATAATTAGCATATGTTATTTATTTCATGGTCTCATCAATGATTAATTTTCCAGGCAGTCAATTAATTATCTACTAACAAAATTAACAGTAAATATTTTTCAACACTTTTTTTCTGCTCTTCAGGATCAAATCATATTCCTTAAGTATACACCCTACATTTGGGCATAGTTAAAATTAAAAATTAAATACTCCATTCAAAGACTCTGTCACTATCCAAGAGAATGTATAAGGAAAATTTCAGCTGGGTAGAAATGTGCATGTCTTTTTCTCTCAGAAATGGACTAACTGTAGGCATTTTGGATATAAATTAAGTATCAATAGGAATTAGTCATGATTAGAGTAAGAAGGAATAAGTTAAACACTACATATACATGCCAATTTGTTTGTTTGTTTGTTTGTTTATTTAGAGAATGGGCCTTGCTCTGTCACCCAGGCTGAAGTGCAATGGTGCTATCATAGCTCACTGCAGCCTCCAACTCCTGGGCTCGAACAATCCTCCCACCTTAGCCTCCTTAGGAGCTAGGTGTGCTCAGTTGAGATTGCTGGTTTCCTTTTTCCATTTTATAAGGCTTTTCTGAAGCCTAACTAGTAACATCGCCCCAGCATTTCAACTGGACTATGTCCAGTTAATTTTTAAACAAATTTTGGTAGAGGTGGTGTCTCACTGTGTTGCCCAGGCTGATGTCGAACTCCTGGCCTCAAGCAATCCTCTCACCTCATCCTCCCAAAGTGCTGGGGTTACAGGCATGAGCACTATGCCTGGCCTATAGTAATTATTTTTAAACAAAAAGTATCACATGCTCATACTCATTGTTAAAGATTTTTAAAATACAGAAGAGTGTAAATATGAGAAGTATTACTACTAACCAAATACAATTGCTATTTATTATCAGCTTAAAAATCTACATGGTAGGATATGCTTGGAAGAGCTATAATCATTTAATTAAAAAAGAAAATGAACGATTCCTATTATATCCCTGTTCCATGGATAACGAGTCCATAGAAAGGTTTAGCAATTCACTCAAGATCACACAGCTAGTAAGCATAGAAGTCAGGTATCTATTTTGATACACAGTTTGTAATATAATAAATAAAATTTTATCTTATATTTTGTACTTAACATTCTCTCAGGGGCATTTCTCCAATTAACAAATATTGTTGGAAAATATAATTTTAATAAAATATGTAAAATACTATATTTTATTATATAGGTTATTTTTAGTTTTATTGCTATCATAATGTACTATACTGTATACTATAATAAAACACATATATAAATTGTATTCATTTTTCTGATTATTTTCCTAGGACAATTTCACAGGTGTGAAATTATCATGCGAAAGGATTAAATATATCAAATTATTTTTTAAAGTACAGCAATTTCTACTCCCATCAGTACAGAATAGAAGTATCTATTTTCCTCCGTCCTTGCCAGCAACAGAAGCATAAAAATATCCTTTTGAGGCACAAGAAAAATGCTAACTTGCTTATTAGTAGGTATATCATTTATTTGAAATTTTTACAAGATAATTATAGATTCACACGCAACTGTAAGAAATAATATAGAGAGAACCTGTGTACATTTCAGGTAGTTTCCCTCAATGGTAACATTTTGCAAAACTATTACAGTCTTACTACCAAGATGTCAACATTTACATAATTCACGGACCTCCCCAGTTTGACTTGTACTCTGTGTGTGTGTGTGTGTGTGTGTGTGTGTGTGTGTGTGTTTAGTTACATACAATGTTGTCATATGTAGAGGTTCCTGTGGCGGTCACCACCATCAAAATTAGTTTTGTCACAGGTATTTTTCATGCTGCCCTTTTATAAACGTACTCTCCTTTCCTTTGCCCACCCTACCAACCGATCTCTAATCTCTGGAAACCACTAACCTGTTTTCCACTTCTAAAATTTTGTCATTTAAAAAGTATTATATGAATGTGACTCTACAGTAAATAACCCATTGTGATTGGCTTTTTTCGCTCAGTGTAATTCCCTGGAGATTCATCCACATTGTTAGATATCAATAGTTTGTTTCTTTTTATTGTTGAGTAGTATTTCCTAGTATGAGTGTAACACAGTTTGTTAAACCTAAATTCTCCTGTTTAAGGATATTTAGGCTGTTTCTACTTTGGAGCTATTTTAGATAAAGCTGCTATGAACAATCAGATACAGGTTCTTGTGGGAATATACTGTTTGTTTTTCTGGAATAAAACTCAAGAGCATAACACAAATAAAAATTGCCAAACTGTTTTTCCAGAGGGGCTATACAATTTTTCATTCCAACCAAAGGAATATATACACACACACACACACACACACACAGACATATAAGTATATATATTAGTATATATGTATATATACACTATTTTTCATTCCAACCAGTTTCATATGTATACATACATACATACATATATATTTATGTGTGTGTATATATACATATACATATATACACATAAATATATACTTTTTAAATATAAGTTGATGCAAAAGTAATTGTGGTTTTTACCATTACTTTTTATACAGATATTAATATATACACACACACACACACACACACACATACACAATCATATTGGTTCTGTTTCTCTGGGGAACCCTGACTAATATAGGTATGGAGGATATTCTTATTATTTTTATTGGCCACTGAATGTAGAGCTATGAACCAGAGGCTGAGACTGTTTTCGCCACCAATTTACTGTGTGATCTTGAGCAAACCATTTCCTCTTTCTGGAACACGGTTTCTATAAACTACAAAGTTTCTAATAATCTTTAATTTTAACTTTATATGAATATAAGATAAAACAGACTATCATGACTGCCTATGAGGTTTAGAATGTAGAAAGAATCTGTAAATTATTTATCTTCTAAAAGAAAAAGAATTAATTTGCTTAATGAGTAGGAAATGCTATTTCTGGAGAATAAGGTAACATGTGGGCCCTGGAGCGTATTGTTTCCCCCAAAAGTAACCCACCGAACACAGCAAGTTGATTTACTTCATGTAAGATAAACTCCAGACAGTTTTCCCCTTGTCCTGTATGACTGTAGAAATCACCCAATCACCACAACTGATCCTATATTTATTTATGAAAACTTTTTCTCTAAAGAGTTTGAAATGCTGGGGTGATGTTACTAGTTAGGCTTCAGAAAATCCTCATAACATGGGAAAAGGAAACCAGCGATCTCAAGAATGCAAACTTCTGCATCTGCAAAAATGGGCTCAGAAGTCAGATGAAAACAGATTCTACATTAGACTTTTGATTGTTGGTGCTACTGGGGCTGAGAAAGCAATAAAAACTAACTTCCCTGCAATCATTTGGCTCCCAGATGTCAAATGACTGCTGGAAAGAGTGTGCCGATAAACTTCTTTATTGGATCTTTGAGCATCATCCCAATTCATGAACACAAAAAAGTACAAAGGCAAATGATAAGAAGACAAAATAATAAAAGCAGAATGTTGCAGAGACTTCACGGTCTCCAGGCTAAGGTAGTCTCATCTCCATTCCTGCCTCAGAACCACGTGGAGTGCCTGTGCAAAGCACAGACTTCTGGGATCTACCCTGACTATTTCAAGCACAATCTGCGAGGATATAACACAAGAACATGTATTTTTAACACGCTCCCTAGGTGATCCTTATTAGCAACTTAGTGCCAGCCTGAGATGGTCTGGATATGTTCCCCCTACCCGAGTCACACGTTGAATTGTAATCCCCAGTATCGTTAGTGGGGCCTGGTGGGAGGTGATTGGATCATGGGGTGGATTTCTTATGAATGGTTTCACAGCATCCCCTCGGTGCTGTCCTCGTGATAGTGAGTGAGTTCTCAAGAAATCTGGTTATTTAAAGGTGTGGGGTACCTCCCCACCCTCCCTCTCTTGCTCCTGCTCTGGCCATGTGATGTGCCTGCTCCCTCTTTGGCTTCTGCCATGATTGTAAGTTTCCTGGGGCCTCCCCAGAAGCCAAGCAGATGGCAGCATGATGCTTCCTGAGCCAATTAAATCCCTTTTCTTTATAAATTACCCAGTCTCAGGTATTTCTTTATAGCAATGTGAGAACAGTCTAACACAGCCCATGGCCTGCCATTTGGGAACTATTAATATAGAGAAATGCTTTCATTTTATAGATACAGAAATCAGGGCTAAAACAAAAACAAAAACAAAAAAACCTTTACCCAGGGTCATGCCCCTGATAACTAACAAAGGCTGAACTAGAACTCTTCCACCCTTCCTGTGTTCTTAACCCTGTGTGACACATTGCTGCTACAACAAAATTCACTTCTTTCTTTCTTCCTTTCTTTCCTTCCTTCTTTCCTTTTCTTTTCTCTCCTTTCTCTCCTTTCTCTCCTTTCTCTCTTTCTCTCTTTCTTTCTTGACAGAGTCTCAGTTTCTGGCCCAGGCTGGAGTGCAGTGGCCAGATCTCGCCTCACTGCAAGCTCCGCCTCCCAGGTTCACGCCATTCTCCTGCCTCAGCCTCCAGAGTAGCTGGAACTACAGGCGCCGGCCACCGCTCCCGGCTATTTTTTTGTATTTTTTTTTAGTAGAGACGGGGTTTCACCGCGTTAGCCAGGATGGTCTCGATCTCCTGACCTTGTGATCTGCCTGTCTCAGCCTCCCAAAGTGCTGGGATTACAGGTGTGGGCCACCGTGCCCAGCCCACTTTTTTTTCTTAAAAAATCTGTATTATGGGCTAGCCTGGTTCCAAACTTCTTCACTCTTCTTCCCCCCGACAGCTGAGGCTAAAGCTATGTTTCACATCAGCAGGCACTTCCAATTCTGGCTTTCCCCCCAAAGTTTGCCTCATGACACAATTTACTGAACTGTCTCCAGTTCCATATTCTGAAGTTCGTAAGTATGAAGTCCTTCTTGCCAGCAGCTTGTTCCTTATCTCTTTCTCCAGTTCCTGAGCCATTGCCACTATTTTTGCCTTTGTTCTTATAATAAGGATGTTTTTTTGCTAACCTGCTTCAGAGTTCAGTGTCCTCCATCTATCTGCTGGCCCGAATTTGCTTTTCACTTCCCCTTTCATAGAGAAGAGTCCTATTCCTAAACTTCAGGCTAGTCACTCTGATGCCAGCGTCTGGATATTTGAGACTAACCGTGTCGTCCTACCCCTCTAGCATCCATCACGACACCTAGCCCAACTATTAGAACATAATGCCACTTCATCCGGTATAGCACTCCTGACTTCCCCCAGCAACTGCTTAACTATAACTGAAAACCTTACTAACATCCTTTGTTCACCAGATTGAGCCCTCATTTGCAGCCATACCTGGATAATTTTCCTAACTCCTTGTACCCCACCAATGGGCAAGTTTAGCACCTGGATGTTTCGGTCTACATAATTCCTCCACATTCTTGCTGAAAGGAAGTGGCCCTGTCTATTTAAACTTGAGCCCTCAAATGGCATGCCAGTTCACACACTGTGATTTAACTTCCACTCTCCATTACTAGACATGGCACATTGAAGGCAGGGGGCATACCCCATTATAGTCAGTGTATTTCTGCATATGAGGCCGTGGAATGGAAACTGGAAGGCTAAAGACAGAGCAAATGGGTTTTGCAATATGTGATAGAATATAAACCTAGAAAACTTCTTTGGCCATTTAAAGCATGGTCAGGAATAGTTTGTGGGTCTTCTGCCTGGGGTCTTCACATGCTAGTGGGGGAAGCTCATCAATGAGTAGAGTCCTAAAATCCTGGAAGTCCAGCTCCAGCAGCAACGTCTACTCCTTTTACTC
This sequence comes from Macaca thibetana thibetana, assembly GCF_024542745.1. Taxonomy (NCBI): domain Eukaryota; kingdom Metazoa; phylum Chordata; class Mammalia; order Primates; family Cercopithecidae; genus Macaca; species Macaca thibetana. The sequence continues at coordinate 5,747,712 of NC_065579.1, read as the reverse complement.
GTTTGGTAAATCACTGAACTGCTCCATTTCAGCTTCCATGTTACAAAAGAACGCAGTTCACAGTTCTCTCAGGAGAGCAATGCAAACAAATTAACCAACAGTTACCAAATCATCTAAAAACGACCTGAGCTAAATAGCTTTACACACACATCTTCTCCTGGAATTCCAGATTACACTTACTACGTGGTACATGGAGCTCCTTCCCCCCATCTAATCCAGGGAAGCTGAGAAGTGTGACTTTCCTAAGAGAGGGTGAGTAGTAATTGAAAACCAGAGCATGGAATTCAACACCAGCTGAAATTTTTATTTTAACTTGGTGTGCATATTTTACTTATTAAACCATAGCCTAGCAATTTTGCTTATCTGTAGAGAAAAAGAAATGATTTTGGCTAAAAGAGAAACACTGCCAGAAAGTGAAAATGCATTCAGCATTTCATTTTAACCGCTGCACTCACTTTTTCCCCTAGTAAGTAGAGACTGACAAAATTTTGTTGACATGAAGCTTCAAATGACAAGCAGATAAAATGACAACTAAATATTGCTAATTCTACTGCGAGAGAGCAGGGATGATGTGCTTCACGCTTTGGCTGATACACAGTTCATGCTCAGTTACTGTTAGATGTCTTTCCCAACGCTAGGAGATGGATTTTTAAATTTGCGGATATGTGTAGAGCACTTTAAATTTGACAAATATATTCTTAATTTGATTCTGGTTCACTGAATTCTTATCGAAACTCTCAGAGGTAAGAGTCATCATCTCCCTTTAACAATGAAGTAAATTAAGGTTTGAAGGTGTGTTTGTTTGCTAGGGTTGCCATAACAAAGCAGCACAAAGGGCATCTTAAAACAACAGAAATGTATTCTCTCATAGTTATAGAAGCCAGAACTCTGAAATCAACGTGCTGCCCGGGTGGTTCCTTCTAGAAGCTCTGAGGGGGAATGTATTCCATGCCTCTCCTAGCTTCCGATGGTTGCAGGCAATACTTGGTGTTCTTGGCTTTTCACTGCATCAGTTCAGCCTCTGCTTTCATCCCCTCATTGGCATTTTTCTCTGTGTGCCCTCTCCTGTTTTGTTTTGTTTTGTTTGTTTGTTTGTTTGTTGAGGCAGGATCTCACTCTGTTGCCCAGGCTGGAGTGCAGTGGCACGATCTCGGCTCACTGAAACTTTCACTTCCGAGGTTCCAGCAATTCTCTTGCCTCAGCCTCCCAAGTAGCTGGGATTACAGGTGCACATGGCCAGACCCAGCTAATTTTTGTATTTTTAGTCGAGACAAGGTTTCACCATGTTGGCCAGGCTGGTTTCAAACTCCTGACCTCAAGTGATCCGCCTGCCTTGGCCTCCCAAAGTGCTGGGATTACAGGCGTGAGCCACCGCACCCGGCCTCTCCTCTTCTTATGAGGACATTAATCACTGGATTTGGGACCCCCTTTAAGCTAATACGGCTTCATCTTCATTTAAGATCCTATTTCCAAATAAGATCACATCCTTAGTTAGGTTCTTGGCAGACATTAATTTGGGAAAACACGATTCATCACTCTGGAAGAGTTAAAAGATTCCCCCAAATCACACAAGTGATAGGATGTGGAGCCAAGACCAAAACAACAGTATATTCAGCCCTTATCCAGTTCACTCCCTTTTTCTGTTACATTGTGCTGCCCGGGTCAGAGAAGTTAGGATGTGCTGCTGCAGTACTGGAGTCACTCCGTGTCACCCTGCAAAAGCCCTGGCTTCATTCAACTTCTTTTAATCTCCAATAATCAGCACAGAATTAACTCTCAGTGACAGTCCTATATGGAGCCTCAACTCCCTTCAGCCAGCAGCTGAAAGTTCAGGGTTTCTTGCTCATGATACCCGCACTGGACACCTGGCCATCATTTTCAGTAACCGCTCTCACACCTCAACAACCCTTCACGCACCTTTATGTTTAACCTAGGTGAATTAGATAGGTGCCTTCATCTCCTCTAGCTTTTTATAACTGTATATCCTTATTGCTTCTCCTGAAATCCCTGTCTGCTCAGTGCATATCTGCATGCTCGAAATCCATTTAGGTCTGAATTCATTCCTAAAGGCCCAGTGCAGATATAAATCTATCTCCTCAATTACCATAGCACTACCTCTTTGCTTCAAAGGATACGAAGCAAAATATAATTTTCATCATGCTCTATTCTTCCTTTTTCCTTTTTTCTCTCTTTCATCTTTTTCTTTCTGTATATACATGATGCCTACACACGTAGATTCATATACACATGTGCACATACATGTACGTCCAGTCAGCCCTCATATTCATGGGTTCTACAGCCATGGATTCAACCAACTGCAGATGGAAAATACCCCCCTAAAAAAATTAAAATGTAATACAATAAAAATAAAATTAATTTTAAAAATAATACAGTATAACAACTATCTACATAGCATTTACATTGTATTAGAGATTAAAAGTAACTTAGACATGATTTAAATTACACGGGGAGGATGTGCATAGGTTATATGCAAATACTACATCATTTTATATAAAGGACCTGAGCATCCATGGATTTTGGTATCATGGATGTCCTCATGGATACTGAGGATGACTATATATACATATATGCACACACATTCACACCCACCTAATTCCAAAAGGAGAAACCGACATCTGAGAGAGGAAGCAACATATCTTACTATCTCAAAAGAGTGTATACTGCAGTATACTTTGTTCCAAGAAGGTGTACAATAAATCACTGATAGATGACTAAATTATTTATATATTTAAATGACTTTGTAGAAACTTAAATTACTTAAAATTAATTAGCTAAATTCATTAATTTATATATATATAAGAGGAAAATAACTGTGAAGTTTTAAAAATAATAACTGATTTTAGGTATAAGTTCACAATAGGGATGAGAATAGTTTTTTTCTTCTTTGAGACAGAGTCTCACTCTGTTTCCCAGGGTGGAGTGCAGTGGCATGATCTCTGCTCACTGCAGCCTCTGCCCCCCAGGTTCAAGGAATTCTCCTGCCTCAGCCTCCCAAGAAGCTGGGATTACAGGCACATGCCACCATACCTGGATGATTTTTGTATTTTTTGTAGAGACAGGTTTTTGTCATGTTGGCCAAGCTGGTCTTGAACTCCTGACCTCAAGTGATCCACCCGCCATGGCCTACCAAAGTGCTGGGGTTTCAGGTGTAAGCCACCACACCCGGCCAAGAGTAATTTTTAAAATACTATGATCTATTACTATAATCACATAATAATTATAAGACATTCTTACAGTTTAAAAAGATGGAGCTACAATATGATTTAGAATCACTTGCCTCTGTGTTAGTGTTTAGAATGTTCTAATTTTTTTCAAGTACCTCTTTATTCATAACTCTTCTTGCTTTAGGCCAACCTGGTTGTGTTTTAAAAATCACTGTGAAATCACTGAAATCCCTACATATATACATGTACATTTTGATGCTAGAATTGATACATATATATGGTATTGCATATATCACACAGACTTACTGTTTAACTTAAGTACAACCTGGTAAAGCTTTGTTGATTTTGCTATGTCACTTTACAATACTTAATAACTTGTCATTAAACCCTGCACTATACCAGCACCTAAAAGTGCTTGACCTTAGTACGTTTTTATAATGCTTATGACTTGGCCTAACGCTGTGTATACATTAATCCAGAAACCAAAGAAAACAATCGGTTATTTGACATCGCTTCAACCCATAGATGGTTTAAAATATTGCTGTACATTTTTTTCTTTCTGTTCTTTTTTTTAAGTGTGGGGAGGGAGTTTATTGGAAGTAGAGGGCCATCCTTTTAGCATATTTTAGTGCTATAGAGGTGGTTGCTCTTCTGAAGTTCTATGGAGAAGTCTGGAAAGGATGTAGAACTGATTCCGTTTTAATTGATGGAATCATATAATCTCATAAAGATCATTTGGTCATCAAGTCTTAATTGATGATGTCTGTATCAAAGTAAACTATATATGTTGTCTCTAGCACCTCAAAGATAGAAATCAGGTGTCTCTCGCTTCAAAAATACAACCAGTTGACACTAGCTACCCGAAACACCACACTGAGGAAGATTCTGAGACTGAGACAGGGATCTGGAGGATAAACGGCATATGTGTACTTCCAACAAATATTTATAAAATAGAAATCCTTGATGTACTCAGACCTTTCTGCTCAAATACAATCATGTAATGTATAGAAACGCGCCTTATAAGATATGCTATATAACTAGGAAGACACAGTGCTAGTATTAGCATTGGTACACTAGATCCAGTTCTGAATATCTGGATACTTTGATCCATAGCTACCCTGTTCTATGTGGTAGCCACTAGTCAAACGTTTGAAATTAAATAAAAGTTGAAATTTCTTTCCTTGGTTTTACTTCAAGTTCCACATTTTGAGGGTTCAAATGCCACATGTGGCCATTATATTAGACAGCCCAGACAGAGGACATTTCCATCGCTGCAGAAAGTTCTCTGCACAAATTTCAACAACCAATATGAACTACCACCATTTCATCATGTTGAAATCTGCACAAGTCAACTCTTAACAAATGGTTTCATGAATCTCTTCCAAGGTGTCATGCTACATCTTTACTTCTTTTCTCCTTCATGAGTCAAGGATATGATAGTGTCTGGTCCCCTGAAAATGGGTGTGGGTGCATGTGTATGTATCAGAATGGGTGCAGAGTTTGAGGAAGAGTCATAGCTATGGGCTACCCTGCCTGCTGAATCCTTCTGTGCCGTGAGGTGGCCAAGCCATACTGGTCAGCAGAGGTGACTTCAGGGGACTTCTCCCTGATGACTCAGGCACTCGGGAGAGCAACAGTGATGTTATCAGAGAGGACTGTTCCAAAATGCTATACTTGTATAATACTAAATTCAAAGCAGAAATGGAAACAAGACTACAGTCAATGTGGCCAGGGTATTCAGAAAGGCCACGAGAGGAGAAGGGCAAGGGCAATGAAGAGAGTGTTACTACTGATTAAGGAGGTGGGAGAAGGGAGGTGATAGGAAGCCAAAGAGCTATGGGCCTGCACAGGATTACCTGACAAACCACCTTAGCCTGATTATCGTAGGCTGTCAGCCCAGCCAAGCGAGGGATGACTGAGAACACAGCTGATAAATAGATGTTTCCTTTATTCTTCCTTTTATAGTGTCTCTCCCCCGCTCCTATTTCTTTGGATAAGGCAATGGAAATCTTGCGGAATGCTGACACTGCTTTTGGCTGGTTTTATAATGACACTTCAGTGATGCCAAGTTTCTATTGCCCTCTTCTCAGGGCTCCCAGAATAGCCGTGTTCTGCACCTCTCCTCTGGCCACCGATGTGCAGGTTGCCTGGCATTTCTTTCACTGCTTTCACTCATATTTACTTTCAGCTTAAATTACAACCATAAGCTCTAGGAGGACAACATTTGTGGCATCTCTGTCGCCCCTGACAGTTATTAGCATGGTGCCCCAAACATCTGTAGGCAATATGGCATTGACGTGGCACTGAGGCACTGAAGTCCGTTTGCCTGGGTTCAAATTTCACCTCTGCCACTTACCAAATGTGCCTTTCAGAAGGTAGACCTCCCTGTATTCAGCCTCATTTTCCTTCTCTGTTAAATGGGTCATAGGCTCTGTGCTAAGAGCTGTATTTCTAGGAAGTCATGTTAAAGTTTCCTCTCAAGTTCCTTTGAGAGGAGAGATTACAGGACGCCGGAACTGGAAGGGATCTTTTGAGTCACAGAGTAGAATTCTTTTCCTAACTAATAAAAAGCTTCAAATAAAAATGTAAAAGGAAACAATATATATAAGAAGAAGAAATAATAAATGGGGGTTCTTGGGCATATAAATCTTTAATATTTGCTGGAAAGTACTTAACTGTCGGTAGAAATTTTGCAGCATCTGTTCTAAGCCTTAAATTCCAAAAAGCACAGTTTGAAAATCAAGTATAATCATCCAGTTTCACAAGAAGCCTGAAATGCAGAAAGAGAAGAAACTTGCTAAGAAGGGGAAAAGCTGAGTCTCCAAAGAGGTGGCTTGCCTCCAGGCCAGTGTTCTTTCTATTCATATCATAACATTCTGGCTGGCTTTCATGTTATTGCAAGTGAGCATTAAATGGCATGACATCTAAAAATCGTAAGCCTTGCCAAAGCTACGTATGTGTGTGTTTGTGTGTGTGTGTGTATATATATATGTGTGTGTGTATATGTATACATATAAATAATAGAAGAGTAACTTAGGGCCTGTCTCAAGTGGCTCTTATCCAAACTATAATATTGACCGACATAAAAGGTCAATTGCAACTATTAGTAAATTACTGAATACAACTTATTGTTCTTCTTTCCATTCGACATAGTCTTAGCATCAAAAAAATTATAAACAAGGATGAAGTTACTAAATCACTTGGTCTTAGTTGGAAAAAAAGATTCTTTCTTTTGATTCTTTTTATAGCAATGATGATGTTACTTAAATACGACTAAATTGAGTAAAGCTTTAAGAGAAGGAGGCAGTATCTTTGTACTAATGACTCTGTGGGGAAGAGGGAAAGATTTCATTAAAATGTTACCTGTAGCTTCATGCACTCTGCAAACAAACTCAAATGCCAGCTTCTTTCAAAATCACTGCCATTATATCCTAATAGTAAAGCACTCACTGGGAAATACTAGAGGAAATAATAAACAATGACAGCTCTTAGCCATTGAATAATACATTTTATCCACGGATTTGAAAATTCCTTAGAAGCATTAACTAATTAAGTTTCACCACATGCCCACAAGGTAGGTATTAGTTCTCTGTTTTATAGATGTGCTCATTTAGTAGGAGTTACAGCCCACGTTTGTGGGGGTACTGGATGGGAAAAATCCCAATGAAAGAAAATGTTTTCAGATTCACTAGGCTGTGCAGTAATAACATGGCAGTGTCCCAAATGGTACCCAGGAGGTGTTGAAGAGTTAATGCACATCCAAAACACCTAATTTAATAGAAACCTCGGAACCAAGGCAAACTGAGCCCAAAAAGATGTAGAAATTCACTTCTGCTTTTCACTGCATTTAATGCTTTTGCACTACAAAGGAAACAATCAGCAAAATAAAATAGAAACTTATGAATTGGGAAAAAAAATATTTTCAAACCATACATCTGATAAGGAATCAGTATCCAAGATTTATAAAGAACTCATACAATTCAATAGTAGAAAAACAAATAACCTGATTTTAAAATGGGCAGAGGACTTGAATCGACATTTCTCCAAAGAAGGTAGAAAAATGACCACTAGGTATATAAAAAGGTGCTCAGCATCATTAATAATCAGGGAAATGTAAATTAAAACCACCTCACACCTATGAGGATGGCTATTATCAAAGAGTTAAGAGATCACAAACATTGGCAAGGGTGTGAAGAAAACAGAACCCTTTTACACTGTTGGTGGAAATGTGGATTGGTGTAACCATTATCGAAAACAGTATGGAGATATCTAAATAAATTAAAAATAGAATTACCACAAGACCCAGCAATCCCTCCTCTGGGCATATGCCGCCAAAATGAACTCATCACCTTGTAAACACATCTGAACTGCACATTCATTGTAACATTATTCACAATAGCCAAGATATGGAAACAATCCAAGTGTCCCTCATCAACAAATGGATAAAGAAACGGTGGTATACACAGCCTGCCCTCCATGGATTCCACGTCTGTGGATTCAACTAACCACAGATGGAAAACATTTGAGACAAAAACTGCATCTGTACCAAACATGTACAGGCTTTTTTCTTGTCATTATTCCCTATATAATGCAGAAAAACAATTTTTATAAAATTTACATTGTATTAGATATTACAAGTAATGTAGATCTTATGTCAGGGACTTGAATATCTGTGGATCTGGTATTCTCGGGAGGTCCTGGAACCATACCCCCATAGACACTAAGGTAGGACTGTTGTATATACAATGAAGTGTTATTCAGCCTTAGAAAAGAAAAAGATCCTATTTGCCACAAAATGGATAAACCTGGAGGCCAGTAAGTGAAACAGGCCAAACACAGAAAGAAAAATATTGCCTAATCTCATTTATAGGTAGAATCATTAAAAAAAAAAAAAAGAGTGAAATATACGGAGATGAGAATAAAACAGAGGTTACCAGGGGCACAGGACGGGCATGGGGGAAGGAAATGGGGGATGTAGGTCATAGGTTGCGAGGTAGCAGATGTGGAGGATGTGGTACATGAGGACTACAGCTAATAAATGTGTGCTGCATTTGCTGAATGGGCAGATTTTAGCTGCTCTTGACATTAAAAAACAAAAAACAATGGGTAACTATGTGCGATGATGGATATGTAAATCTGAGTTGCTTTGGGAATCGTGTTACTATCTATATGTATCCCATAACACTATGTTGTATATCTTAAATATGGACAATAAATTTTATTTTTAATTTAAAAAATAATAAAAGAGTAAAATAAAATAAAATAGAAGCCAAAGGCTTGCTGGGAGAATGGCTTTCACAGGCAAATTTTATATATCACATATAAGTAAAGATGAACTCCAATAGAGGTAAGTTATTCAGAGCCATTAAATCACAAAATATTAGCAAAGGAAAGCTCCTAAGAGGTCATAGAATGGTACCTCCGTTATTTTATAGGAGGAAAAGTGAGGTTCAGAGGATAACATGGCCTGCCCAAGTCCACACTGTCGGCCCAATCTTACATAAAATGTGTTAAAAACTTGAGTAAGTAAAGAAAAATTTTGGTTGGTAAAAGTTCATTTTTCTATATACAATTTGCTCTAAATTCATGTTTGGGAAACTGTGACCTATGGGCCAATTTTGGACTGTAGCCCATTTTTGTACAGGCTGAGAGTTAAAACACACTTTTTTTAAATGTATTTATTTATTTATTTTACTTTTTGTTTGTTTGTGTGAGACAGGGTCTTACTCTGCTGCCCAGGTTGGAGTGCAGTGTCACGATCATGGCTCACTGCCCCCTCAATCTCCTGGGATTCAGAGATCCTCATACCTCAGCCTCCCAAATAGCTGGGACCACAGGTACATGTCACCATGTCCAGCTAGTTTGTTTTATTTTTTTTTGTAGAGACAGAGGCTATGTTGCTCAGGATCGTCTCAATGATCCACGTGCCTCAGCCTCCCAAAATGCTGGGACTACAGTCGTGAGCCATAGTGCCTGGCCTTTCACATTTTTATACGGTTGAAAAGAAAATGTTTTTGATTAATGAAAATTATATAAAACACAAATTTCCATGCTCATAAATAAAAGGTTTTATTGAAACCCAGCTATGGTCATTTGTTTGCTTGCTGTCTACAGCAGCCTTCATGCTACAATGACAGTGAGTCGTGGCAACAGAGACCACAGCATTCAAAAGCCTAAAATATTTACTATCTGATTCTTCACAGAAAACATTTGCTCCCTCCTTCTCTGAACGTCTGTGAAGAGATGTTTAATATGTTGATGTGTTCTGCAAAGAGCTTATCTTTTGTTTATAAATGAGACATACCCAGAACTTGATTTATATCCTTCTGTGTTTTGGTTATACATCCATGGGCTTATCAAATGGTTTCATCAAGGATACCAAATGTCTGAGAATTTTTCCTAATTTCTCAACAATCGACACCTCCTTTTCAAACCATATTTATGTAAGTCTTTACTGCTTCAAAATTATTCCATTAATCTCTCCCATAAGGTGCCCATGGAAATAATTACTATTGCTGCTTTACAGAGAGGGAAACCAGGCTCCGAGAATTCAAAAGACTTTCCTAAGAGCACTGTTCAGTGAGCGAGGGATTCCTGCCCTGACCCCAGAACTCAGGTGCTCCTAAGAGAACAGCACTCCACCTGAAAGACAGAAGATAATCACAGCTGAGATTAGAAAAGCCAAAACATAATAAAAGATAATATTATAAAAACAATTATAGTCCTTTCCTGTGCATGGTTATCTCTAGAAAGATAACCAGGAAGAACTTTTGTCTCTGGCCAAAGAAGTTAGGAAAGGCTTATTATTCTTTGGTTTAAAATGTATGCCATATACATATATTACTTATTCAACAAATAAGGTTTTCAAAGGTTGTCAAACTGAGATGACCAAGTGAAAGCAACTCCCACCAGTAAGAATTGCCTCTCTCCGAGGAAAGATTTCACGTAGTTCCAATGGTTCTCAAGGAAAAGAGAATTTCCAATTAAATGTTAATCGGAGGTCAGCACAGCACTTGCCATGAAATCCATTTTGATGGGCCATTTACTTGTAGCCCAAAGAAAATGATGAAGCACATCACTGCTCTTTGTCACCATGCCAGCACTAGCAGGAACCCGATGAGGAGCTTGATGGGGAGTCCTGCCCAATCCATCTGGAGTCCTACTCTTTATTTCTTTCCTTTGATTCCTTTTTACTACTAAATGCCATGACTTACAGTAAGATCAGCTATCAATTATGTTTTCTTACCAGTAGCAAATTACCTGGCTCTATATTCACAATCAATAAGTGTTTCTTCAGGGAATGATATTGCACAAAAGAGTTTTCTGCACATAGCTGGCAAGCATGATTTTTTAAAAATAATTCAGACTTAGAGTTAAAATATCAGAGAAATTCTTTACTATTCTAAGCTTCTGAAAACAGTGGAGGATCATTTAGAATGGATGGATGGATAAATAGATTAGATAAAGTCAGAATATATATCCATTTATCTATCTCTAGCTAGCTAGTTAGAATATCACTTATTCATCCTGGCATGGAGAATTACAAAATTTTTAAAAAATTATGATTGGATGAACTATTACAGATCATGTAGTCCAATTGTCTTAATCAGTGAGGAAACTGCCACCAAAGGGCAGTTTGTCCAATGTGAATCTTGAAAGTAAAGATTATACATACAGTGAATGTGTCTGCAATCTGGTCCCAACCTACCATTTTAATCTTACCACCATGAGCTCTCCTTCATGCAAGTTATACTTTCTGTCCCTCATTCTACTCCCAAACCAGCCATGTTATATTACACCATTTTTCCTTGTTCTTTTAAACAATATGCATGTCCTTTCAATTTTCATATTCTGATCCTGTCCACTCTTCAAGGCTCTGCTTTCTTGAATTCTTAATGAACTTTATTAGTGTCCATTTCCAGTGGCACTTATTTTTATACATTCATCATTCTGGTTTTTACTGTTTTATATCGGTATATACATTATAAATAGTACGTATATTTTTCTTGCTAGACCACATTTTTTAAACCACAGAAAAGACTATCAAATAAGGGAAATTTTTTGGCATCTGAATTTTGGTGAAACAATAAAAATGAAAAACCAGTTGAATTCATACCGTGTGGTAAATCACCTCAATGAGTTCTCACAAAATAAATGGGTCTTAATTTATTGGAAGCTTTCTTGTTCTGAAATCACTGACACCCTACTTGAAGAGTAAGCCAAGTGACTTCAGAACTTAAAAAGCTAAAAAACCTAAAGAACCTTCTAGGATGAACTTCCAGCCTTACACATAAAATATGAAGGTCTAAAAAAGATAAAGCAACTCACCCAGCATTAAGACTTGGGTCTTCTGGTTCTTTGTGCCTATACATCCCCATATGATCATAATGCTTCCCTAACGATATTTTTTAGTTGGTGATGTCCACTGCTAAAATGTAAATATGTGTTTTGCTGCTTTGCTACTGTTATCATGTCCATACATTTTTAGAACAAACCACAACTTCATCAATAACTTAGTCTGAACATACCTTTGGAGTCCTGGATTCTTGCATGAATTCTTTCAGATTTTCAGATCTGGCCTTCAGCAAGTTGGGAGGAAGCAGAGTCCAAGTCACCCAGCCCTCTCTCCAACCACTCTAGGCTAAAACCCCTGTTGTCATATATCTGTGCACCTGTTTTCTGGACCACCTCATAAGTTTATGTTCATTTCTATTTTATTGTGTGCTGGTTTCATCATGATTCACCAACAATAAATTTAATTTTTGTTTAATCATTGATTCAACAAATGTTACCAAATGTCAGCTGCTGTCCCACACCTGAGACACTATTGTTACTTCTATTATTAAAAAGAATATGAATAAGAATTACTATTAAGTAAATACTTATTATACGTCAGGTACTCTAATAGGCACTTTACACACATCTTCTCAGTTAAAGAGTTAAGGGTCACACCCAAGCTGTGGGACTACAAGTAAGAATCAGGATTTAAGCCCAAGTCTGCCATCATCCGAAGCCTAGGTCAGCAGAGAAGAGTTTTTGCCCTTCAAGGGCTCAGGTCTAGTGTTAGAGAGAGATCGCTGTCATGATGATTACATCCACAGGGTTCAAGCTATTATTCAGGTATGTACAGGTGTCATTGAGCGTGGTGGAAGAAATCCTAACTCTTCTAGGGTAGTTAGCCAAATCTTTGAGAAATATGTGACATTTGAGCAGAATCTTAAAAAATGACTAAAGTTTGTTAAGTAGATAGGAGGAAGAGGGCTTTGTGGGTAAAGGAAACCTTATGGGAAAGGGCACACAGTTTTTAAAACGTAGCATATTTCGGGGACTAAAACCAGTTTGGCATGACTGGAACATGGCTCCTGCTGAAGCCGAAGAAGCTTGGGGCTTGCAGGCCAAGTAATGAAGTTGGGACCTCACCTGTAAGAAATAATCCCTAAAGGCTTTGAAGCAAAGCAGTTGACATGGTCAACTATTAGATTGAGAAAGCTCACAGCGGTGTGAGGTATGAATTAAATAAGATGGGAGTGGGGTGAGGCGAGTTAGGAGGATATCATAACACCACGACAGAGAGAAAATAAATAATTAAAGTAAGATAGTGACGGTGGAAATAAAAACATATTAAAGAAATGTTTAGGACACTTAATCAACTGTACCTTATGACCAGTTCGATATTAATAGCTGAAGAAAGAAAAGAATTTAAGATGATGCTCAGATTTCTGGCTTAGGTAGTAAGAAGAATTTTCATTCCACTAAACAGGGCAGGTAGAAGCAAAGTTGGTGAAGAAAGATAACGAGTCCAGTTTCAGAACTGCTGACTCGGTGTACATGTGGAACATTCAGATACAGGTGTCAAGATGACAGCCCATACCAGAGAGGAGCATCAGATATGTCTAGGAGAGAGATTCTAAGTAGGCAGTCATCAGAGTACAGTGGTAATTAAAGTCAAATGTTTGTTCTACAAATATTTACTGAATGCCTATTCTGTGCCAGAAGCTGTTTTAGATGCTGAGGATACAGCAGTTGACAAAGCGGGTTAAACAAAAAAAAAAAAGGTATAGCCTTCTTGGAGCCAACGTTCTAGTACAAACAAATCCACGATAACAAATTTACTTTAAGTTAAGGAAAGATGTAGAGTGCTATTAAAAAGGAATAGCAGGGGCCATGTAATCTAGACTGAGTTGGGGAGTAGGAGATGGTCAGAGCCTCTCTGAAATATGGGCATTTAAACTGAAGCGAAAGTCTGGTAAAGGGTTGGCTAAGTAAAAGTCACCCCAAGTGGGAACAGCACATGTGAAGTCCCTAAATTTAGAAAGAGTTAATTTTGTATTCAAGATACTGAAAAAGGTCAGTGTGGTTGAGACATCTCACATGTACCCAGGATGAGAGGTAGAAAGGGGTGAGTTCAAACAGATTTATTTATGCAGAGAAAATGTATAGCTTGAGACACAATATAAATCAATCAATCAATCAATCAATCATCAGAGTGTGGAATACAGGAAGTCAATGTTTAATAAAAGAGGCAGGGGAAGTAAAGCCTACAAAAGAAACCTAGATTTTGACCATTTCCATCACAGTATGGTATCTACTAATGGGCCCCTTTCTCCTAATTAATATAAATATATGAGTCATTATATATGGCTAATTTATCCACCAGAAATGTTCTCGTCCAGGGAGTAGGAAGAGGAATCCACAAAACACTTTGATGAAACTAAAGAACTTATGGAATGAATAAAAAAATGTGAGATAGCCATACAAGAGAATTCTGTTCAGGCATACAAAGGAATGAAATACTCATACATACTACAAGAATGACCCTTGAAAGCACTACGTTCAGTTAAAGAAGCTAGATTCAAAAGACCACATATTGTATGATTCCAATAATAAGAAATGTTCATAGTAGGCAAATCCTTAGACACAGCATAGATTAACAGCTGCCAGGCGCTGGGGAGAGGGGAAAATGGGGAATCACTGCTGAATGGGTACAGGTTCTCTTTTGCAGTGCTGAAAGTGTTCCGGAACTTGATAATGGTGGGAGATGCACAACTCTATGAATATACTGAAAACCATTAAGTTGTATACTTTAAATGGGTAAACTTTATGCTATGTAAATTGTATATCAATAAATATTTATTTTAATGTCCTGGGATACCTCCTTGCATCCTGTTAGTGTCAACACATGACACACTAACATACAGATAGATCTAGAGAGTTTGCTTATATCGGATTATACCAGAATTAATTTTGAAAACTGGTATTGTCTTTAACGAGTTGTGGCTCAATGAGTTATGTCTGTATTGAACAATGAACTTTGGAAATTCAGTTTCATAAGATTAATTTTTTACCTGGAGAGAAACTGAAAAGGCTTTCGGTAATCCATCACAGATACAGGAAGATGACAAGATCCATGTGTCTTATGAAATGTTGCCACTCGCTACCTTATAAAAGTACAATTAGGAAGTCTCATCCTTCGTGCTGAATGATAAGACTGATCAAAAATGAGGCAGAGTTATAACACACTGGGGTTTTAATGAGGTTTTGGGTTCTATCTCACATAAAATATTCATCAAGGAACAAGAAGGGGTGTTTTGCACACCATTTATTCTTCCAGCACTAACCTAAGAGTTCATTTCATTAAGAAGACAGAGAGAGGGGTTAAATTCATCCAACATTCTGAAGACTGCTTTGTGCTCCAAAATTTACATGAAATATGAAGGATGAGAAACGGCATTAAAAGGGAGCAACAGAAAAATAGAAGGAAAAAATACTTTTTAAACAATACTTACAGAAAGTAGAATAAATTACCTGTGAGGTAAGGCTTTCCATTGAGTAACAACTAAATACAAACTGAAATGGAAGTATGGGGCCAGAAGCCAGTTAAGGAGTTCACCATACTCGGAGCTGATTAATCTCCAATATGGATTCTCAAATAAATCGAGGAGCTCATTCTTGGAATTATTTCAAGTCATTCTTGGAATTATTTCAAGTCATTCTTATCTTTGAGGGGTAGAGTAGATGTTGATGAGTGTGGAGGAAGGGAAATTGCGATCTTAAGGGGTCATTCTATCATGTTAAAAATCAACACAAGCAGGGTGTCAAAAGTTGAAGGCTTTTGGCCAGGCGCGGTGGCTCACGCCTGTAATCCCAGCACTTTGGGAGGCCAAGGTGGGCGGATCACAAGGTGAAGAGATCAAGACCATCCTGGCCAATATGGTGAAACCTTGTCTCTACTAAAAATACAAAAATTAGCCGGGCATGGTGGTGTGTGCCTGTAATCCCAGCTACTCGGGAGGCTGACGCAGGATAATCGCTTGAACCCAGGAGGCAGAGGTTGCAGTGAGCCAAGATCGTGCCACTGCACTCCAGCCTGGTGACAGAGCAAGACTCCGTCTCCAAAAAAAAAAAAAGGTGAAGGCTTTTGAGTCACCCTATCTAATTGCAGTTATCTTAGCTCTCAAATCAGTATATCTATAAGTAGCCATCATATGATTTAACTGATAGTGTCCCAGACAGTGAAAAATTCCTAACTGTGATTTCACCTATCCCTCATCCAACAGTAGAGGACTGATCCCCACAGCCAAACCTCAGCCACTGCAGACCATTGTAAGCACTTGTAATAAGTAGAGTGACCCCAGTGGTAATGTCTGTTCAATGGCAGGGGAGAGACAGGCCCTCCCAAAGTGCAGTAAATCTCATTATTCATTTACTTCTCCGTAAGAGTTCTGTTGCTTAACTAATGACGGTTTTAATTCTTAATTCATAGGATACCTTGATAATCTAGTTTTCTTCTTATTATTATAACTTTGAGTTGTAATAAACATCCCAAGTGTTCTGTTATTAAAATTATACTGAAATATCATTTTAATTATTTCTTTTTATTTATTTATTATTTTTTAATAGAGCCTCACCCTGTCTTCCAGGATGGAGTACAGTGGTGCCATCTCGGCTCACTGCAACCTCTGCCTCCCGGTTCCAGCAATCCTCCCACCTCACCTTCCTAAGTAGGAGTGCGGAATTATAGGCGTGCACCATCACATGCCTGGCTATTTTTTTATTTTTATTTTTTATGGAGATGGGGTTTCACCAGGTTAGCCAAACTGGTCTCAAACCCCTGACCTCAAGTGATCTGCTCACCCCTTCCTCCCAACGTGCTGGTATTACAGGCATGAGCCACCACACCTGGGCTTTTATTTTAACATTTTAACTTATGAATTATTTTCATACAAGATAATAGTCTTTTTTATATGCAGCTTAAGTTTATTCTCATATTTTTCTTACTAGCAGCTTCAGGAGAAAAAGCTGATTCTGAAGGAAATTTATTTCCTTTGATAACTTGGCAACATGCAAACCTGTTCCCTCTCTCACAGACTTCATGTAGGAAACAGTCTTTCACTTTGTTGCAGACTGTAGGGAAGAAGAACCAAAGAGAGTCATGGAGGAAGCCACACAGACAGCAAAATACCCTCTTTAAGTGTACATCTGATCATGTCACCTGTCTCTAAAATTGCACATACTCCCAACTCCTTTTTGCCTGCAGAATACTTTAAACATTTTAATGGGCCTTCAAAGGCCTTCCAGGAACTTGTCCCTACCTCCTTTTTCAACCTCAGTTTCTACTACCAACCTACACAAATTCTGCATTTCAGAGATGTCTACCGACTTACAACCACTTGAATATGCCATACTGTTTCACATCTCCATGCCTTTGCACCTGCTATTTCCACTACTGGAACTGCCATCCTTTTCCTAGTTTCCACTTTTGATAAACTCCTACTCATTCTGAAAGACAGTTCCCATCTGTATGAGCTTCCCTGAGCCACCCAAACAACTACCCACTCCCTTGTACTTGTGCCAACCTTATACCTATTATTTATCTCATTGTTGAGTTTATTATACCTCACTGTCATAATTTGTCCTTAAATACATTTTTAGTCAGTCTATAAGTTTCTTCCAAACAAGACCTGTGTATTTTTCAACTTCATATTATTAGCAATTAGCACAGTTCCTGGCACACAAAAATGTTCCATAAAAGTTTCTGAATAAATCTAAAGTATTCATGACCTAAAGAATGAAACATCATCTCTTAAAGAGCAACTTTTTAAAATATAAAATAAAATAATCTCATGTATTAATGTATGTCCACTAGGACAATTATGACTTTAAATATTCTGTCCTATCATCCAACAAGATATCTTGATATTTTTACTTAAAAAATATGAATAACATGAACATGAAAAGTGTATAATGGGTTTCATTGACCAACATTTAATTCTAAACAGTAAGTAAGATTTTAAGTTAAATATATTTCTGTCCTAATGTTTCTGTCCTAGATATTGATTATCTAGACACCAAAAAATAGTTTAAGATGAAATCTGTACATCTATGTCCTTTGTATTCATAGGCACAGACATCTACTAGGAAGCTAAATGTGTAAATTCAGGTGAATTTTCAAAACACACAAAACATTCTAATTACTTGGGTCAATGGGTTGATAGAAACCTTAATCCCAGGACTGACGAGCAAACAGAACATTGACCTCCTCAGACCAATTGACATTTGTTGCAGCCTTCAGGGTGGGATCTTCAGGTGGGGTGAACTGGGTACCAACCAGCCATATGAACCTGGGCAGGGGACTTCTTTCTGAACTGCAGCTCCTCTTCTGTAAAATTAGGGGCCTAGATGATATTCCTTAGAGTCTTCCAGGCCTCACACCCTGTCAAGCTATGGGTTGTTTCAAGCTATAATAAATGATGAAGGAGGCTAAGTGATATTTACTGGTATATGGCAAATAAGAGGCCTGCTTCTCAATTCAACAATCTCATTTTCCCTCCTCACCTTTGAAGACAAAAAATAAAAAATAAAACAAATTAAAAACAAAAGTAAGATGGTTTTCTTACATGCAACACATTTAATATGGGTGGACAAATAAAACATTTATTCTAGTTCATTATAGAAAATATATTGAAACCACTGTCACTGGGTCATTGTAGATGTACATACTTTTGTTATACGTGGAAACATCAAGCAACTAACATATTCATATTTATATAGGATTTACAGTTTTCCAAAGCACTCATGTATCATGCCTTGTTTAATCTTTGAAATATCGCTGAGAGTTAGAACCCTTTGATTTAGACAGAGGATGGGACAGAAAGTTTCAGTGTACTGCATGAGGTCCAGCAACTAATAAATGTAGAGCTAAGATTCAATTGTCAGTCTCTAGATTCAATTCAGCTTCATTCTGTATCAATGCAACCGCTCCCTCCAGTCATATTATTCATGCAGAGGATGTTGCTAAGTGAGACAAGAAGAGATTGGAAGGCTCATTAATTTATTCAAAAACTATTTGCCAGGCACCTACTCTATGCCAGACACTCTGCTAGATGCCAGAGAATATCAAACCTCACATGATCCCTGCCCTTCTGGACTTCCAGCTCTTACACCTCCAGGAGAGGTTAAAGTGGATAAAATGAATTGTATGCCATGGGCACATGTTACAAGTGGGACATAAAGATATAAGCAAGGAACTATGGAAGCCCATTGAACAATTCATTGTGTTCATGAAAATCAGAGACAGCCTCTGGCATTTAGCGAGGCCTTGAAGAGGGAGAAGTATTTCAATAGGTGAACACCGGAAGGGAAGGCATGCCAACATGGAAAGAAGAGCAGGAATGGCAGCCCAGATGGATGAGAGTGCAAAGCTCACCTAGGAAGGCAGTTCTTTTGGCCTGTATGGCAGGAGGAAGACTGAGCGGGCATTGTTTTGTTCAGAGAAAGCCAGACCAGCCCTGAGGCAGCAAAGCAAAATATCCTCTCTATGTTTTTCATTCTCCAAGCTTTGCCACAGAGGATGTTGACTTGCTCTTGGCTTCAGAATATCCTTAAGAATGGTTCTCAAAGTGTGGTACTCAAATCAACAGCATTGGTATTATCTGGTAACTTGTGAGAAATGCAAATTATCTGGCTAATCTCACAAATTTACCAAATCATAAACTGAGGGTGGGGCCCAGAAATCTGTGTTTTAGCAAGTACTCCAGGTGATTGTGATACTCACTCAAATTTGAGAATCACTGCTTTAAAGGACTTCTGCCCATTTGAATATCCTTATACCAAAAGACATCAGTTCTAACCCAGAATTACCAACACGCTCCTGAAATCTACAGGCTAATGTTGTGTGCATGTAGGGGGCAGGGAAGCTTACAAGATGGACTATTTGGGAAAAAACTAGGAATTTATGCTGAGGTGGTGAGTCATCACTTTTTAGGGCTACTTGAAAGGGAGACTTAAGCACCCATTGTTAATTTGAGTGGATGCCAGCTGTGGCCCTACTCTCCTTGGAATAAACTTTTGTTGAGACACAGAACTTACTGTTAGCCTTCTGTAACATCATATTTCGAATGGTGCACAAATAGAAGTTGTGAAATGCTCTTTATGGAACACCCATGTCATATTTAAGCACGACAATTACAGAAGAGACGGTGGGCATATCCATTTCTCTACAGTCTTTGGGTTTGGCTTAAAACTGGTTGTAATTCAGTTTGATAAACGATCACCAAGCTCTCTTTATGTCATCACTATGACTAGGCTGGGAGTGGTGACGGGAAATAAATCACAGCTCTTGTTTTTGGGGCATTCAGTCCATTTCTTCAGAACAATCTAAAAATCTTCTCACTTTTCCCCAGTAATCCCCAGGAGTTTCTCTGGTCCCTACATTTTGGTTTCTTCCTGGAATACTCAGCCAGCCTTGCTTTCTGTGCCCATCAAAATCTGTCAAAGTCATGCTCCAATGCCACCAGTTTTCCTCAACTAGATACGATCTCCTTTTAGACCATGCAGGCCAAATAATTATTTTTCTTTCACAGAGTTCTGTAGCCTTCTAAGAATGCAGTACAGATCTATAATATTAAAAATATTCTAATTAGTTCCTGTATGTCCTGCATGAAAACATGGAAGCAAATAATTTCTAATTAAAAAATACAACAGATCAAATTTTCATTAAACCAAAATAAATAAAAAAAACTCTTTCAATATAGATTCCTCATTTTAGGCTTTTTTTTTTTTTTTTTTTTTTTTTTTTTGAGATGGAATCATGCTCTATCACCCAGGCTGGAGTACAGTGGTGCTATCTCAGCTCACTGCAACCTCCGCCTCCCTGGTTCAAGTGATTCTCCTGCCTCAGCCTCCTGAGCAGCTGGGATTACAGGTGCATGCCACCATGCACGGCTAATTTTTGTGTATAAGTGTATTTTTTAGTAGAGATGGGGTTTCACCATGTTGGCCAGGCTGGTCTAGAACTCCTGACTCAGTTGATCCACCTGCCTTGGCCTCATTCCCAAATGTTGGGATTACAGGTGTGAGCCACAGCACCTGGCCTCATTTTAGGCTTCTTAAGGTGAGGGTGCCACTCAGACTTTACAAATATTTAATGTTGCCTAACAAATATGTGACGGATTTCAGGATTTTGCCATTGTATAAACAAATAAATAATAAAAATACTTAAGAATTTTAGGCTTGGAAGTAGGCACAAAAGAAGCTAGTGTTTTGTGGAAGTTTGGAGGGCAAGTAGGAGGACTGGGAATAAACTATAGGTTATCTGGCTGTGCTTCCTAGGTCCTTCCTAATTAGCATTAATGGGTAATACGTAGTTGCAGTGTCACACAGGACAGCAGAATTTTTTTGAGATAATTGATTGCTACTAGAAATTTTTGAGAAATAGAGTTTATCTGTTGCCAAGAATGGCTAAAATCTGATCTGGATCTAAGTGATAAAATAAATAAATAAATAAATAATCTCCATGTCAGCAACCTAACAGCATTTTGAATTTACATATGATTTTCTACATGATATTTTATTTACGCCTAACAATAGCTCTGTCCTACCCTAGTATCTTGCCACAGATGGGCATTCAATGTATCTTTAAGAAGGGACGAAACGGCCAGGCGCGGTGGCTCACGCCTGTAATCCCAGCACTTTGGGAGGCCGAGGCGGGCGGATCACAAGGTCAGGAGATCGAGACCACGGTGAAACCCCGTCTCTACTAAAAAAAATACAAAAAATTAGCCGGGCGTGGTTGTGGGCGCCTGTAGTCCCAGCTGCTCGGGAGGCTGAGGCAGGAGAATGGCGTGAACCCGGGAGGCGGAGCTTGCAGTGAGCTGAGATCCGGCCACTGCACTCCAGTCTGGGCGACAGGGCGAGACTCCGTCTCAAAAAAAAAAAAAAAAAGAAGGGACGAAACAAAGGATAGCCGAGGTAAGGATTAGTCCCATTTTACAGATGAAAAGCAGAGGCTTACAGCGATTGAGGAAAAGTGACAGAGTCAGAAATGTTCAACGTGAAGCAGAATACAGGCTTCTTGAACATAGTCCGTTCCTTTCCCCACACCACCCTGCATCACAGTTTGACAGACCTGGGTACCACTCCTTCCCTTACATGGAGAAACTGCTTATGGTTTTCATATATTCGAGAGAAAGAGTGTCCTCATGATATTCTCTGATAAACGCTAGCTATGTATAGAAACCCATAGCTAATCAGCCACTTCTGACAGATCGGTGTGAAAGAAAAAAAAATAGTCCACATTTTTTACTTTTACTTTTCAGAGGAATGTGACAGTTTCCCCCTCATTTCTTGGGGCAATGATAAAGAATCCTTCCAACTCTGTACTTAAGCACAAGGAACAAATGTTAGGAGTAATAACTCAATATTAACATAGTAAATTTTGCTGTATAGATTATGAAAAATCTTCTTAAAGTCCTATTTTGTATATGGTGTATATAATATCGATGACATAAATTCCACTCAAAATTCTCTGTGTGCAGAGACATCTGCTGCCTGGCCAATATCTATTCTCACTTCCTCCTTATTAACACAATCTCTATATTGTTGATAGCAACAATGTGCCCAGCTACATATCCTAGCCGCTCTTGTAGATAGGTGTTAAAATTTAAACAATTTTAAGAGGAACTTCAGAGAAGCAGAAAGCATTCCATTGACAGGCCTTTCTTTTTTTCTACATCTCTATTTCTAAAACTCAGATGTGATGGAGCTGCAATAGACAGACATCTTTCGACCATGGCTTGACCTTGAGGATGGAAGCTACAGAATAGGAATGCAGAACAGAAGGACTGAGAACAACTGAGAGGCTGGTGAAATCACAACATCACCATACCAGCCTCTTAACTTCTACGTCAAGGGAAAATTAATTCTATTTAGTTGACAAGTATGACTTAGATTTCTGTTACTAGTTGACCAATTCAATCATAACTGATGAGTCTCCCAAAATATAAGTAAACTAAAGAGCTAGAAAATTTTGATTTGACTATATTTTGAAATTAAAGAGCGACTGAGTAATAGATGGACCAGTGTCCCGTGCTAATATGGGCTAGAAAAAGATGATGATTTTCCCTAAATAAGGCAACCAGAAATGGAACGTTATCAGGAGTCTGAGTCATGCCAGAAAGAAGATGATGATGTTTGCAAACCTGCATAGTGATGCAATAGAGATGGGGGAATGAGGAGAGGTGAATATAAGCATGAAGAGTTTAGAGCAAAAGGTCAGTGAAGCCACAGGAAAAGAAGCTGTCTGGGACTGCAGGGGAAGAAGAACTAGCCCCCCAGACACGTGGGCCAGGAAAAGAAACGTTACACGCCAGAAAAGAAATTCCCTCGTCCAGGAGGTTCAGGAAAAAAAAAATGATTTTCCTTGCAGTACCTGGCACAGGACTTTTTAGAAGGGTATGCACTCAATAAATGTATGTTAATTGATGTACAGCCATTCAAAAAAATCAGTGACGGAAGCTCACCTGGGAAGACTTAGTCTCAAAATACTGGATAAAACACACTGTTTCATCCCAATCCTTTCTTACTCTCCTTTCACTGTCACTAAATAACACCTAAATTATAAGGTGAAAAGACACACAAACACACACAGAGACAGAAAGAGAGAGAGAAAGAGAGAGAGAGAGAGAGAGAGAGAATTATAGTAAAGCAGATGCACATAGTCAAAGCCTCATAGCACAAAGGAATGAGAATTTAAACACACTCAGCATTAACCTGTGACCACTGTTTAAAACCTCATGCTCCATATGTACACATTTGTTTCTCTAGTGCAGTGGTTCTCAGCCGGGGTGATCTGGCCCCCAGGGACATTGAGCAATGCCTATATCTCTGATTGTTATAACTGGGGTGGGAGGAGGGGTGCTACTGGCATCTGGTGGGCAGAGGCCAGGGATGCTGTTAACCAACCATCCTGCAATGCACAGGACAGCCTCCCACTTCCAAACCAAAGACTTACGCCATCCATATCTAGTAACAATGCCAGCTACTTCAAGATTATGGCATACTCTCTCCAATGTTGACAGTCTTTTAGTTCATGTAATATTTGTCAGAGTACCCAACAAGAAAACACCTAGCAGTGTAGGCTCATGAAAATGTAACGTGTGCTCTGTAATTCTTGGCACGACCCAGCTTCCAATGTATTTTTTGTTCACAGGAAGCTTGAAATGCATAATAGCCACAATTATTAAATGTACACTAATTGGCAAGTACAATGTGAAAAACTTTACAAGATAAATCTTACTGAATCTACAGAACATTACTGAGGGATAGGTATTAGTATAAAGTCCCACAGTCAAGGTCACAGCACTTATAAATAAGAGGATCCCAGTACATATCAACAATGGGAAGGTTAATATGTAATCATATAATGGTTGCTATTCTGGATATCTATGTTCTCTGGTGAGTTGAGTTTTTTTTTCCCTTATGTTCATAAAGACAATAACTTGCACAGAATGCTTCCTGAAATGTACTGTGCATTTCTGAACTTTATTTGATATACCATATTGAACATAATTTAATCTTCCCTTAACATGTCAGGGCGGTTATGATGAATATCCACATTGTCCTGTATTAGAGCAAATGAAATATTCAGGGCTTCCTGTCACTTCACTAGATAGTCCCAATGTTTTTAGAGTTTTTCTGTCTGATTTTTATCATTTTTCTTTGTCTGCCTTTCCTGGCAGAGTTGGAACTGCGTCTTTTTAACTACAGCTACTCTGCCTACATTCAGATGCTTCCAGTCTTCTATGGGATTAAAAAGAGAGAAAGAGAAAGAGAGAGAACTATTAATAATAATAAAAAAGAACTATTAGAACTGTAAAATAAGCTCCTAAAAGAACGTCCCATAGCGTAGGGGGAGAGGGGAGGGAGGTAAGAAGGAAGAAGAGCTGAGACTATATAAGCTTCTGGGTATCAATTTTATCCACACCAAATTCCTTTTGGCTTTATTTCTTGGTTTACAACTGAGTTCCAACTACCTGAATTTGTTAAATCTATGAGATTCCGACTCATGTGGTTTTAAAATACAGGTAGTAGACATTTTAATCATCATAATTTTTAAAATCCTACATTTCGCTATACTATATTGAGATCTTATATTATGCATCTACCAAGCTCTGCATGTCCACTGACACTTAAACCCAAATTTATCAGTAAAACCACATTTCCTAGACATTTCCAAACAACAATTTTAGTTTTCAAACATGCAGCTCCCATTTTTAATTGCAGAAAACATCAAAACCCTAATAAAATGTTTAGAAGTAATAAATGTGGCAAGATAATACGAAGTTTTAAAGACTTTTTCACTCTGGGCTAAACTATATTTCGCAATGAGGCCCACAAGACCATTTGGTTTTGTTTTGTTTTTTTTTTCTTTTTTCACTCTATCATTGCTCCTTTGGAAAAGAGAAAGGACCTTTATCAGTACTTAGCAATTGCAGATACAAAACTGCACTGACAGAGATGCTGTGAAGTTTAACTAGGACAAAATACAATAGGACACATCAGTGATTCTTGAAAAATCACAGAAAAACCATGATATATGTGCTACATAATCAATCAGTCCACTGTTTAAAAGATCACATTTAAACAGATTTTCTATATAGTTTTACATAAACAAAATAGGTGGTAAACTGGACCCATGCCTTAGCAGGCTGAAAGCTGACACTGAACCTGCCAGTGGTCAGGTACTCAGAACTTGGCATATCAGAGTGCTGCACTGCTTCTGTAGCTCACCACTTCCCTCTTTAACTCAAGATCAGCTGCTGGCTTGTGAGAACGTTCCCTTGGGTACCTAAATGCTGCTACCAGCAGTTTTATTACATTCTGCCACGACTTTGTGAAGCTGAGCAAGCTGCAGCCTCTGCACGAAGATCATCATGGAGAGCAGAGCAATGCAGAGTTTGGAGCATGCTAACTAGTAAATGAAGTTTTAGGGTGCATTAGCTTTACCTAGAAAGCAGGGCACTTGACTTATTTTGAAATAATGGGTTAGCATGAGAAGAGTTAAAAATTCTGCTTTTCTTTTCAATCATAGTTTTGCGTCACTTAGGTTTTCAATGAAAATAATTTATTTGTCCAGTGCAATAATTAGTATGAAATTATCATTGCAGTTAAGATGTTTTTAAAACCTCATTCGCTACATATCAAAATAGTTATCCCATTAGAAGCTGAAGACACTGTGCCTGAAAAGGTGACTGAGTTTTTCTCTAGAAATTTTGCAGGCTTTTCATTTGCTCTAAAAAAACAAAAACAAAAACAAAAACATAATTTGATCTATTATAGAAACCCAGGTGCCAGGCCCTCTGCAAAGTACACAGGATTCAAAGGTAAGCCATACACGGCCCCTGCCTTCCAGGGGTGAGTGGTCCGGCCAGGCCACCAAGCTGCTTCCCTATGTGCCTTGAGTGGATCATGGGACAGGACAAATCAGGCTTGAAAGTCATCCTAAAACTGATGGTTTCAGCTGCTGATGCGAGGTTTCCACGGAAAGGAAAACATGAGCTCAAAAATGGACATCATCTATTCTAAAAGGATCCCAGAAAATTATAACTACCGAGGGTAAGTTTGTAGCAATACATTAGTGTGACATCATACAAATAAAGTGTTGATACATCATATGGCATTTCATATTTTTTCTCCCGACATCCCGTTAAAATACACAAAAACCAAAAATATGAGCTGACATCACTATAGCAATGAAAAGTAAATTAATAATATCTAACAACAGTTTTTCAGTACCCAGGAGAAATCAGCACTCATCTGTATAAGATGAGCATGCGGCCTCATCCCCAGCTGATGTGTATATACAGGGCTAGAAAAGTAGCAGAAGCCATCAGTCACTCCCAGTGTGTAGCTGCCTCTCAAACCTGCAGAAATCAGAAATCTTACATGCCCTTCCCACATATATTACAATAAGAAAATACAATAAGGAAATGGTTAACTAAGTCATCTAGGATGATTTTCTCTCTCCCGTGACATCTGCTTTTTCCCTAAAGCAGCATTAGTGGATTACCCTTATAGAAGAAGTTGAAGACTGTAATGCCCAGTGGTACATAAATTCCAAGTAGGACGTAATGTAAAGCTGGTGAGTGGCTACTGGTGAAGGTAGGAAGAGCTCTGACCATTATACTCTCTTTTTGGAAAAGTAAGAACTAGAAATATTTCAACTTACAGGGGGTGAAAAATTATCTTCAGAAACAAAGAAGTATCTTCTACATTGCAAGCAGAAGATACTTCCTTATTTAGGCAGAGTCACACTAACAGACCGCCTAAAAACTAGCGAAGAGCTTTGTACAAACCTATTACACTCTCATGGGAAGTACTGGGAAATAACGGAAAACAGAAGCCTCACTTTTGGAAAACTGCAGGGTTGGATTCATGCTCAAGGAAAAGTAAACATTTGGGGGTGGGGGTGGGGCACAAAACAGCATAGGTCGGACCCATGCTATAAAGTTGAAATAAGGGCCGGGCGCGGTGGCTCACGCCTGTAATCCCAGCACTTTGGGAGGCGGAGGCGAGTGGATCACGAGGTCAGGAGATCGAGACCATCCTGGCTAACACGGTGAAACCCCGTCTCTACTAAAAATACAAACAAATTAGCCGGGTGAGGTGACGGCGCCTGTAGTCCCAGCTACTCCGGAGGCTGAGGCAGGAGAATGGCCCGAACCCGGGAGGAGGAGCTTGCAGTGAGCTGAGATCAGGCCGCTGCACTCCAGCCTGGGCGACAGAGCGAGACTCCGCCTCAAAAAATAAAAATTAAAAAAAAAAAAAAAAAATTGAAGTAAGGAAAAGTTGTTCGGAAAGTGCAGAAGAAAACCCTAGTTCTTTAAAAATAATAATAATAATGTAATATTAAGAAAAAACTGGGAATGTCTGTTCTAGGCTGTCAAGTAAATATATGAAATAGTACACTTGTTAAGGTTAGGGATGATGATAAATGATGAGACAAAAAGACAATTTATGGAAATATAGTCTAAAATTATTAAGGGACCTGGCTGAGAAAAGCAAGGTAACAATAGCCAAATTAATCCTACATTGGAATTGGAAAAGAACAAAACTGGCACTATAAAAAAATTAAATCGGCTGGACACTGTGGCTTATGCCTGTAATTCCAGCACTTTGGGAAGCCAAGGCGAGCGGATCACCTGAGGTCAGGAGTTCGAGCCCAGCCTGACCAACATGGTGAAACCTCGTTTCTACTAAAAATACAAAAATTAGCTGGGCATGGTGGCATGAGCCTGTAATCCCAGCTACTTGGGAGGCTGAGGCAGGAGAATTGCTTGAACTTGGTGACAGAGGTTGCAGTGAGCTGAGATCTCGCCACTGCACTCCAGTGTGGGTGACAGAGTGAGACTCGGTCTCAAAAAAAATTAAATCATGGATGTAAAGAGGAAATTCTCCCAAGAATCAGAAAAGGTGAAAGATATGAAAGGGAAGATAATAAAAATAGTACAGACTGGAGATTTATCTTTACAAGTAATTTTTATCCTTAAGAACAAATCTTAAATAGTGAAATAGAAATAATAATCAAGAAAATATTTCCTAAGCTGAAGACTGAGCAGAGTCTGAGATTACCATGTTCCAAACAAAATGTAATCAATCTAGCAAATAAAAATGACTGACATGTCAAGGTTCAACCTTCTGCTATCCAAAACCAATGAGAGCCAGCTCTGGTAAATTCCCTGGGGCCTCTGGATTCAAGACAAACAGACCCAGTTCAAATCGTAGCTTTACTACTTAAAAGCTGCATAATATGGGCAAGTGACAATATCACGCTTGCCATAAAATTCTACTTCAAGAAGCTTTATCACCTCAACACATCCCACTCCCTAATGAAAAATCCCTTTCACTGATCTCCTACTGCATCTGACTCAGCCTGAGTAGGCTTCCTTATTCCTCACTCCATATTCCACAGTCTTCATTCACCAGGGCATGTCCAAAAGGAAGGGTTAAAGAAAAGAAAAGGAAAGGTAAGAGAAAGAAGGAATTAGCCGCAAGGTCATTCTCCCTGGAGTAATAGCAACTGCCTTCAAAAGAGAGTCACAGCTAACCTTTAATAAAATATCTCAAATGATATGTTATTCATCCTCCAGAGGTAATATCCTTGTCTTATTGTAAAGGCAGGTTTGCTTTGGTAGCTGAACACTTCCTGTATTAGCTTATTTCCACCATTCATTTTCATTACAAATTCATTTTCATAAATCTTAATCGTTGCAAAATCCAAATAAATAGTCTCCAATAACTTCAATAAGCATATTAGCCATCTCATTAATTCAACCTCTAAAATGATCTTTCCCAGGGATTACCTGAAAGCTACCTAGGTCAGAGTCAGTCTCCAATACATTCATTTGCTATGACAAGCTGATTTCTATAGGCTTTCACCTTCTAGGAAGTCTGACTTGGGTCCTCTACAAAGAGGAGCCCTTGATAGACTCTTTTAAGTATAGCCCAAACTCTGTCTCCATTTTTTACAGATTCAATGCCTCAAGCTGGGGTTTCTACAACTAATGCAAGCTTTAAACAGCTTCTTCTCCTTTGTCTCTAAGTATCATTTTCATTATAAATAAGGACCAAACCTTTATGGTAAATCTTTTTCTACCAACATTTTCGCTTATTTCATTTTATGAGTCAGAGTCTTATTGATTACCAGAAGGAACAGATCTTAATTATACTTTTTAATTAAATAATGACCTCAACAAATGCACAAATGCTTGTATGTTTAGTACTTTTTATCTCCAAAGATCATTGGGAAACCTGGTTCTCAAGAAGCCTGAGTTCTCCTCTAGATTCTTCTACCAAAGAGCTACAGTAGAGGCAACTCCTTTCTCTTTCAGGGCTTTCAGTAGCGAAGCTAATTGGTGAAGGAGACAATACCAGAATTCTGGTTCATGATCATGCAATGTTCTTTTTAGGCAGGTCACCAGAACTGAGACAGAAACAACACACAAGCATGACTTGGAAAAGTCAGGGGCAGAAAAAGTAACAATCAATTAAGGTAATTTGTGTAGAAGTGTTTTATAAATGCGTAGTTACTAATACAGTTATATGTGGTTGTCAGGCAGTGGTCTATAAAATGAGAAGAGTACCAGATTTAGAATTAGAAGACCTAATGATAATTGTAGTCTAGGGAATATTTGAGTATGAGTTTTCCTACAGATATTAATGGTACAATAGTACTCTCTTCACAGAATTGTTCTGAAGGTCAAATGTAATAATTTTGTCAAAGCACCTACTCCAGAGGGTAGCACATAGTAGAATCTCAATAAATGAGGTCCAAGGCTGGTGGGTGACTTGTTTTTGGGTCATTCACATGCCACAGAACAGGCCTCCTATGAAGCCCATAAAATCTTAGGCAGATGAGTACCCTCAGTCAAATACACTGGTCAGTCCCATTTACCCTTCCATGTCATCTCTCTGGGGATAGCTTTTCATCAGTTTATAGCTTTCCTGATTTAGTGGGCTCTCATGTCAGAGAAGCCACTTAAAAGTCAAATTATTATTATCATTAAACATAAAGAAACATGTTCCAGCTGTCAAATATCAGACAGGCTCTGATTTCTATTCAACATTATTTTCCCTCTCAGAATGGTTGCCTTCCAGCTGCAATCAATATATATTTTTGGCAGAAGAGATACTAAAGAAAAAAAATCTTCCAGCTTGTCTCCAAGGATTTCACTTTTGCACATACATAGAGATCCTACAATAATGGTGACAGCATCCATTTGTTCTGTGTTTGCAATTAGTCTAGCATTTTCACATGCATTGCATAATCCCATTAGATAGAAAGGCAGGTAATAGTATCCCCATGTTAGATAAGAAGTCCCTAAAGGACATAGTACACACAAGCTTCTCCAATCCTACCACTAATAAGTGATCAAGCTGATTGTGGTTCTATGCATGTGAAGAGTAAAAATGTTCCTACCTTTCTCAAGATACGTGGAAGAGGAAGTGGTTGGAATTGTGACGTTAACCAATGCCCTCCTCGTTATAACATACCTTAATATTTCATTTTGTGTCAACCAAATAAATCTATTGTGAGATATAAAAAGATACCTTCATAATAAAATGAAGAGACATTATAATCCAACAAAGTTACCACTGTGTGGATTAGACAAGTAGTAGCAACTGAGGAGCATTTAGTGTGAGCACTTCCTGTTTTAAATGAGCCACAGACATTCCAAGTGATTGAAACTACTCCCCACAGTTGTTCTAGGACCTTGGCCCTTCTGATTTTAGAGGTCTTATCAGAGCACTAAAACTACCATCAGCATTACTTCCCTAATTTATACAAAGAAGGTTTTTAAAAGTCATCAAAGGCCAGGCAAGGTGGCTCACGCCTGTAATCCCTGCACTTTGGGAGGCCGAGGAGGGTGGATCACCTGAGGCCAGAGTTCAAGATCAGCCTGGCTAACATGGTGAAACTCTGTCTCTACTAAAAGTAAAAAATAAAAAAAAATAAAAAATAAAAAGCTGGGCGTGGTGGTATGCACCTGTAATCCCAGCTACTCAGGAGGCTGAAGAGAATCGCTTGAACCTGGGAGGTGGAGGTTGCAGTGAGCTGGGATCATGCCACTGCACTCCAGCCTGGGCAACAGAGTGAGACTCCGGCTCAAAACAACAACAGCAACAAAAAAAAGTCACCAAAAAGCCAGCCCCAAACAGTTTGATTATTTATTGTTATTCTTTCTGCACAGAAGAATCCAGTACAAATTGACGTGATGTCTACTATCTAGAGTTTTACTAACATTTAGTTTTTGTACAGCTAAATAATACCTACCCAGTAGAGAAGAACTAGAAAACACAGAAAAACGCAAAGAAGAAAAACAAATTATCCAGAAACCCCATCCGTGTCATTCAATAAGATTTTTAGTGCATTAATCCTGAAAATCCAGCAAAATCAGGACCATGGTTTATCTAAGGGTAATGAGAAATAAGATTTCTGTATTAAAGAGCTTCAGTTTTTTATTGAAATACAGGTAGTTACAAAATATTTTTTAAATGCATGTTACACACTGGTAATAGGATGGGGCAGGAGAGTGGGTGGAGAGTAAAAAAATAAATTTGACCCAGTTCCTCTTTATAGAATTTTACCTAAATATGAAAAAAATCAACTTCATCATGGTTCATGGAACAATTATAGGAAAAGGTAAGGAAATGAAGATTGAACCAAAGATAAATTGAAGCGAGAGAACAGATTGCTATGCCATTACCATAAATGATAAACCTGAAATCAATAAAGGATGTGCCTTCATATACCCCACGGAATACTATGCAGCCGTAAAAAAGAATGAGTTCATATCCTTCGCAGGGACATGGATGACGCTGGAAGCCATCATTCTTGGCAAACTAACATGGGAACAGAAAACCAAATACTGCATGTTCTCATAAGTGGGAGTTGAACAATGAGAACACATGGACACAGGGAGGGGGACATCACACACAGGGGCCTGTTGGGGGTGGGGGCAAGGGGAGGGAGAGCATTAGGACAAATACCTAATGCATGCAGGGCTTAAAACCTAGATGATGGGTTGATGGGTGCAGCAAACCACCATGGCACATGTATACAAACCACACGGCACATATAACAAACCTGCATGTTCTCCACATGTATCCCAGAACTTAATGTAAAATTAAAAAAAAAAAAAAGAATATGCCTTATCTAAAGTCTCATGTGTGGGACCAGCACTCAAAACAGAATTCAGGATATTCAATTCAATTAGTTATGGAATAAGAGCTTTCATAAAGAAGACACAATCAGTAATGATGAAACTGAATTGATTATCAAAGTTGCTGGTACTTTTGTTTGTTTGTTATGACTGAGTACATACATCAAATTTTAATACCACTAAGAAATAATCCTTAGTACTAATGCAGCTGAAACAAAACCAATATAACTTACCTATGAAGTAGAAGAGAGAAAGATTTTTAGAAATGAATCCCAAAACAATAGCTCTCAATTTGATAACAATAAAATAAACATTAAAAAGGAGGTCATTTCATTTTAAATACCTTTCTTTTCCATAATCAATTAAGGATGCTTTCTTGAGTTTCATATCTGTTTTCAACTCAGTTTTATATAGCTCTGCTTAAATTTAAGATTTTATTTTCAGTCTATGACTTTCTCTACAAAGCAGCAAATGGTTTATCATTTTTGCTATCACTTTCAAATTCGCTAGAAATATGGATGGGTGTTCATTTGTAGTCAAAACATTTCCAGAAGGATTTACAAGCTTTCTTCCTGGGACTTTAGATAATCATTTTTCCAGATGTAAGTTAAAACATAAATACAAGTGCTATGACTTCTATTTTAGCACTCCACAAAATACAAATATACTATAAACAAGTGCCACTATGAAACACGAGGCTCACTTATTTTTTATAGAACAGGGGCCGTAGTCTAGGTGTTGGACATAGGATTATAATTATGAGTAAGAAGATCGACTATTAGAACTGGAAATTACCTTGGAAGTCTTCAAGTCCAAAGCCTTTGTTTATGTCTGAGAAAGCTAAGAAAGGGAAAGAGGCTCATCCAAAGTGAATATTCAGTGAAAATATTCTGACAGCCTAGAGTGTAATGACCTGCAGCAGAACTTCATAATAAACTCACTTCAACCTCACCAATACTGTAATTTTGCTTAATAGTCAATCAAACAGTAAATGTTTAGTGTGCCAACAATATGATTGACACCACATTCCTAGATTAGAGATTAAATAATACAATAGTTTAGATGGATGGATAGATGGATGGATGGATAGATAGATAGATAGATAGATAGATAGATAGATAGATAGATAGACAGACATAAAGACATCATAAGACAGTCTTCACCCAAAACATGTGGAAGCAAAAGGAAAAAAATCATAATACAACATGACACAATTCACAACGTTATAGAATATCACTCATTCATTGATTAGACATTGAGTGAGTACCTACTGTGTATAATGCACTCTGCTAAGTGCTGGGATTCAGATAACAATTTTTTGAGAATTTCCCAACCTAGTGGTGGAGATAATCATGTAAAACAACTGTAGTGAATGCTTTAATAGAGGATCTATATAATAGCATAGAAGGGAGAAAAGCTTCTGGAAAGGTCACAGAGGGCTTCACAGCAAAAAGCCCACATGAGCAGAGTTTTAAAGGATGCGTAGGGGCTGGGTATGGTTGCTCACACCTGTAATCCCAGCAGTTTGGGAGGCCAAGACGGGTGGATCACTTGAAGTCAGGAATTAGAGACCAGGCTGGTCAATATGGTGAAACCCTGTCTCTACCAAAAATAGAAAAAAAAAAAAAAATTAGCCAGGCTTGGTGGGCATACCTGTAATCTCAGCTACCAGGGAGGCTGAGGCAGGAGAATCACTAGAACCCAGGAGGCGGAGCTTGCAGTGAGCCGAGATCACTGCCACTGCACTCCAGCCTGGGCGACAGAGCGAGACTCCATTAAAAAAAAAAAAAAAAAAAAAAAAAAGTAGGAGATTACTATTCAAAGACATGGGGTGGGGGGAAGTATCCCTGATAGAGGGGCAGGCACAGTGAAAGACAGAAGTGAGAGAGCAGAGGCTGTCTACAGAATGGCAGAATGGCAAGTGTGTCAGAGAAGACTGGTATAACAGGAGGCAAGAGGTCAGAAAGAGTGAGATATTGACAGATTTTTAACCTCATGTTATGTATGTTGTTAGTGCTTTATCCTGAAGGAAATGAAAATCCAAGGAGGGGTTTTAAGCTGGAAGAAAAATGTTATCAGACACACATAATGAAAAGGTAAAACTTATCATTCGTTTTACTTCTTAAAATGTAATCTCGGGTTATAATAATGGATACATGCAAATGGTTAGCTAGAAAGATGTTTATCCTTGTGATGTTTGTAATAACAAGAAACTAAAAACACCCTAAATGCCCAAGAATGGGGAATTGGTTTAACAAATATTAGTACTTTCCGAAAATGGATAAACGGGTAGAAATGGCAGATTAAGCACATGCCAAAAATTCCCTCTTCCACTCTGAACTCCGAAAAAAATGGTAGAATAAGTAACGAAAACATGCGACAAAATAAGTTATATATAATTGAAAACTGCGTACTCTAAACTAAGAATGAAAAAAATTTCTTCATGGTGGAAATAGAGCGGCAACCCACAGCAATAAGCGGAGACAAAGCTACTAGTCTATAGGGACCTGGGAACATCTATAAACATTGGGTCGGGATTCTTAATGGGAATATTCAATGGGGGACAAATATGACTCCTGCCTAGTAGGAGAATCTGAGATAGGCTCTCCCAATAAATGCAGAAGCTGAGATTGCACTGCCCACCTTCAAAGAGAAGAGTTCTTCCCACTCTCCTAGGTCTGCGGCCAGAAATGTGCCACTCTGAGGGCAGAAGCAGAAATCCGGCTTCCGCTGGTTTTCTGCTGGTACACAGGGTCTGCGTGGTACACAGAGGCAGGACCTGAAATCTGACTACCCACGAAGGGTAAAACTCATACTGAGATGCTATCATGAGACTTGGTTTGGAGCTGTGCATTGTGTAGGTCCCAGATTTTAAAAACCGCAAAACTCCCTACAGTACTAGAGAGCAGTCTCCAAAGAAAATGACACCTCAAATAAGAATCTTAAAGCACATGAAAAAGCTCAGCAACGGGACATAAAGCAACCAGACCCAACTTACAGGATAATTCATATCCATGAAACGGAGAAAACAGATAAATCTGAATAAGACTTTTTAAAAGGAGGATTAGAACCCTCAGAGAAAAGAACAGACAATAACCATGATAAAAACCGAAAGAATAAGCAGTTAGGAAATTAGAAGAAGCAAATAAGAAAAATGCAAAATGTGAAAAGCAAATAAATATGCTCTAATATGTTTCATAGGTAGTTTTAAAAATGTTAGAGCAAAAAAGAATAGGCAAGTAAAAAAGATAAGGTTTTTAAAAATAAAATATGGCTATTAGAATAAGAATCTCAATAGATAAGTTAAATCGTATGTAAGTTAGAGTAGAATATTGTATTAGTGAAATGGAAGTTAAAAGATGATAGAAAATGCAAAACATGAAAAAATAGAAGAAAAGAAATGTAATTATGGCTAGGAATTTTCCAGAAATTGAACATCGATATGAGTGTGATTGACAGAATGGAACAGCTCTTAAAGTGTGGTCCGGGCGCAGTGGTTCATGCCTGTAATTCCAGCACTTTGGGAAGCCCAGGCCGGCGGATCATGAGGTCAAGAGATCGAGACCATCCTGGCCAACATAATGAAACCCCGTGTCTACTAAAAATACAAAAAATTAGCTGGGCGTGGTGGTGGGACCTATAGTCCCCGCTACTCGGGAAGCTGAGGTAGGAGAATCGCTTGAATCCAGAAGGTGGAGGTTGCAGGGAGGCGGGAGCTTGCAGTGAGCCGAAATCGTGCCACTGCACTCCAGCCTGGCGACAGAGCAAGACTCCGTCTCAACAAACAAACAAACAAACAAAGTGTGGTCCAGAGAATCCTGGATGCCCCCAGAAATTCTACAAGGAGAGCACAAGGTCATGATTATTTTTCCAATAATATTAAATTGTTATTTACCTTTTTCATTATCATTTTCTTATAATGTGTTTTCCAGAGGCTCCATGACAGATGATGACATTGTGTAATAAACTGTGTCAACATATGAAAGAGCTGCATGACTTAGTGAACCAATATTTTTCAAATGATCAATATATGATATTAAAGCATATTCCATGGGTAAAAGATCCATTCAAATTACAAGGTAGGTAATGTGAAAGAATATAAAGAGTTCATTGATATGACTTCGAATTCCATTTTGTCTCTAACCTTTAAGAAACAATCACTGGTTGAGTTTTGATGTACTGTTAAGAAAACTATCTACAATTATTTAAAAGAATTATTAAAATATTCCTCCATTTTCCAACTATATTCCATACAAGGCTGAATTTTTTTAGTATACCTCAACCAAAACAGTATTTGCCATATATTTAATGCAGAAGTAGATATGACAATCCAGCTGTCTTCTATTAAGCCAGACATTAAAAGAGATTTACAAAATATAAAGTAATGCTATTCTTCACACTAATTTTTTTGTTTTTAAAAATATAGTTATTTTAATAAAAATATATTGCTTATAGTAGCATGTAATAATTTATTTATTTTAAGCAAATAACTATTTTTGCATTTCTCAGCTTTAATTTTTAATAAGGTAGGTATTAATAAATATAATTCACATGAAAGCTCATCGAAATCTTCAATAATTTTGAAGTAGGTAGCTCTTCTGAGACCAAATGTTTTGGAGTAATCATCACACATGAACAATCTTTAACAACAATAATATTTTTGAAATGATAATAATAGTGTTGTGAATAATATAAATTGCCATACAATAAAAAGGCCAGGATCTGATGTACATGTATCCATTGGGATAGATCTATGGGCAGATCAGTCTTTCTACATATAATATGAGCACAATAAATAGACCAATGTTGGTTTGTTGATTGCAAAGTACTTTGACTCACAAACAGCTAAAGCACTGAATAAATGTTTATGGAGTCCCCTACTTTCAAAAAGTCTTCAGTCTAGTACACCAATAAGAATGGTTAAAGCATTATTCGTGCATCATAAACATACAAAGTATAATGGGGGCCTGAAGGATAGTTTGAATCTCTTTGAGACTCAAGGAAAGGTTTCATGAAGGGGGTAAAAACTGAATTGCGAAGACGAGTAGATGTTTTCCAGGTACAGTGAAGATAGATAAAACGGGACAGCAATCCAGGCTGAGCAGTGTCAAAACCATGACATTTGGCTCAGCTGGATTGTAGATGGTAATCTCAGGGAATCACCTAGGTCTATCTTATTTATCAGCTTTCATGTCTATCCTAGCCTGGAAACATGGAATGTTGTAAGTATGAAAATAGGTTCTCAACAAATAAATGGAAGGCATGGAAAGAGAGGGAATTGTTGAGGAAGACAAAGACCAGGTTATGAATGTTTTTATATACCAAGTAAACGAATTTCGATTATCCTGCAGAGCTTTGAAGAAGACAGCAGGAAAACATCAAAAGAGAGTGATGTGATTGTTTCTGTGCTTTAGAAAAAAATATCTCTAGTAGTACAGTAAAATATGTATTGCAGGGGAGAAAAGTGGAGATCAGGTGAATAGTTTGGAAACTATTTAGAGATTATATCCCATTTACCATTTATTCTGTATTAGGTGAACAGGATTCAAAGATATCAATTATTAAAGACAAAGTATTTGTGGGGTTTCAGTGGAAATTCCATGTATTGGTCATGTTATCTAATCACCAGTTTTCTAGCAGTCAAAAGTTAGCCCAACATTTGGTAGATGCATTGGACAGGTAGGCAGAAATACTCATAACCACTTACCAGCTGTGTGTTTTGGGGCAAGTCCAGAGGCTTCAGCCCTTTCTTCCACTGTAAGATGGACATGAAATGCCCTTTATTATATTTATACAGTTTCTATAAAGATCACACACAATGATAAATGGGATAACTCTTTATACCTTGGAAATAGTCCTCTAGTTAGGCAAGAAATTGAAGGCTGTGGTGAAGTAGAGGCATTCAACAAAGCATCTTATGCTTCTTGGCCAACACACACACACACACACACACACACACACACACACACACACACAGACACGAACATTCAAACATCATCTAAGAAATCTGAATCCCGTGCTCATTGCTAAAATTATGTGACTATAAGTTAAGTTGAAAGGAATAAATAATTTTTCATAATTAATTGGATTTAAATAAAACTATCAATCTTTTAGGTCACCATAGCAAGGAACTCATACAAATTTCTTTATTTCACTGATGAAGAAACTGAGACCCAAAGAGAGAGTTTGGCTTACTCAACATTAAAGCAAGTTAACAGCCAAGCCAGGACTAGAACGTGGCTCCCTTGACTTCCAGTCCAATAGTCTTCTATAATAAACTGCAGCAATATGACAATAAAAGGAAATAATACAGAGGCTTTATGTGTTTCATAGAATCTCATAGTTGTGAGAAGAGCCTAGGGTGGGTAGGAGTGGGTGATAAAGTAAGGCAACTCCTCTGATACATACCTCCCAGACCAAATGCTTTGAGGGCAACTCTGGATTTTTATGAGTATTTAAAAATAAGATTTTCCTGTTGCCATAAATAAGGAAAGAAATCACTAAGGTATCAGAATGTTCTTTTTTTAAAAGTCTGGTATGGACAAACCTGAAAATTCCAAGTAGATGAACACGTATTAAAATTGTCATTCTAGGTTGATATCCATGCACTCATCTCTATTTACCTCAAATTCCTGCACACATATTGCCGTGTAGCCTGGAAAGATGCATACAGCTTTCACCCATGACTAATCATCACATTTTACCACTTCAAACACAGGGGACAGATCAGGGAGAAGGCACAGTTATTTACCAAACCGTTGAAGGGATAACACAAACAAGCTTCTTTAGAAGTAAAAGAGCAGAAGAGTAGACTGTGTGGGCTTCATTTTGTTCCCTTTATTGACCAATTTGCTTAAATTTTCATACATGTTTCAGTTGTTGAACGTTCTGCTGCCAAGGAATTCATCAAGGCCATAGAAATATGCAGCTCAGGTACAAAGACGAAGTCTGGAACTCTTGGCAAGAGCTGGCCTTGGTCCACTGAGTTTCCTTGCGTTCTCTCTCCTGTCCAACTCAATTTCAGTGGACATTTTATGAGCTCCTACTATGTGCACACTTGGAAATGGAGGAAAAAATAAGGCATAAAGTCCAATCCACAAGGCAATAAGAGAATGCAGGTGCAGCTGCAGTGGTTTTCCGATCGCTTCAAGTTGGAAGCTCTTAGTGATTGAGCGATCGCTTCAAGTTGAAGGCTCTCCCTGGGAAATGATAATGTTGAACCAGGCCTTAATAGGAAATTGAGGATTAAAAGGGCAGTTTTTGCCCAGGAAATCAGCAAATCCAGGTGATCTAACTCCCTTGGCTTCCTGACAGGAGGAGGTGCTCTCCTCACTCATTTACTCTTTGCTTATATTAGGTTGTGTTGAGGAGCATCAGAAAGAGGCAACCACAAAGAGGCCTGTGGTGTCAGCAAGAAAAATGTAAAGAACACTCTAATACAGAGACAAACCAGTTAAGTATTACAAGTTGCCCACATTCATAAAAACTACATCCAGAGACCTCTTCCTTTTTTAAAAAAATTATTTTATTTTAGGTTCTGGGATACATGTGTAGAACGTGAAGGATGGTTACACAGGTAAACATGTGCCATGGTGGTTTGCTGTACCTATCAACCCGTCACCTAGGTATTAAGCCCCCCATGCATTAGCCATTAGTCCTGATGCTCTCCCTCCTCCTGCCCCCCTGAGAGGCTCCAGGGTGTGTTGTTCCCCTCCCTGTGACCACGTTTGGTTTTTCTGTTCCTGTGTTAGTTTGCTGATCATTATGACTTCCAACTTCAACCATGCCCCTGCAAAGGACATGATCTCATTCCTTTTTTATGGCTGCATAGTATTCCATGGTGTATATGTACCACATTTCTTATATCCAGTCTATCATTGATGGGCATTTGGGTTTGTTCCAAGACTTTATTATTGCGAATAGTGCTGCAATACACATATGTGTGCATGTATCTTTATAACAGAATGATCTATATTCCTTTGGGTATATACCCAGTAATGGGATGGTTGGGTCAAATGGTATTTCTGGTTCTAGATCCTTGAGAAATCACCACACTCAGACACCTTTTCAAATTATCTAATTCTTGATCCTAACTCATTCAAAAGTTATTGCTGAGTGTTTTATGACCAGACTCTCTTATTGAGTGATTCCTCCTATATCCAATGTTGCAACTCAAGGAATTTACATTCATACTCAGGATTTTTTGTGCCATATCTCATGTAATCCCTAGAACAATCCATGTGGTAGTTATTAACCTTGTGACAAATTATTATGTACCATAGACTTGGGTCAGTTGCTTTGTATCTAATCAAAACACCATGAATGTTAAAAGTACTGATGCCAAAGTCTGGCCACTGTAATCCACAAAAGCAGCAAAAGGCATGCTATCCACAGACTCAATTCTTGTGATACATATTTAGAAACTACACAGTCCATCCATAATTGCATTGTTCATTGGTAAACACTTATTACATTCAATACAGTGGACTAAAACAAAATGATAAACAAATGACTATGGATAGTATGTTAGAAAGAAACCCTAAGCCTACAGACCTGCATAAGGCCCATACTCTGTAATTAAAGGGCAGTTTCTAACCTCTGAGTACTCATTTTCTTCCACTGTATAAGGGAGATGACAGCAGTAGATTTTGTGATCCCTAAGTTGCTTTCCATTGTAAAAAAAATTTTAATTATAATATTAATAAGATAGATGCAGTTCGATGAATACAAGTTTCTGGCAAATGAGTACTCTCCACTCTAGAAATTCTCAAAGGTGAAAACTGCTCATTCAAGGAAAGAATATAACCTGTTACTCAGCCTTAGTCGAGGAACAAGACTTTAATGGAGAAATGCTTTTTCCCAAAGGAGAAAATGTATTATAAACTAGGAGAGAACTGTGTGTGTCCTGGCTTTAGCCATAAATGCAGAAGACAGAAGCCCAGTGGGGTTTACAGTGTCTGTCACAGCAAGGGTGTAGGGAAGGATAGGTTTAGGCCAAGCCCTTTGCAGGAACATCATACCCTTTCCTAAGCTTTGCAGCCTTTCCATGTTTTTATTTTTTTTACCATCATCTATCTACAAGTGTGATCATGGTTTTTATCCTATAAATAGACTGGGCTTCAGTACTTGTGTTTAGGTGCAGAAAGAAAATAGGGAAATGCAGAAACCAGTATCACTTTGGAGACAGTCTTAGGGATAGAGTAAGTGGTAGGAGAAAATCAGTTGAGTGGCTGAAGCCTGTGGATGGCCTGAGCGCCGGCTAGACCTGGATGGTCCCAGGACACCACAGCAACAGGGTCTGCCTGGGATGCACTGTGGCCAATGACATTCAACTATGTGAAAGAGTGTGGGTATAAAGCTCTTATTCTGTCCTTCGAAGTAAGAAAAATAAAAAAGTCCTACTTTTTTTTTCAAGTGAGACTAAGAAACCAAAATTTAAGATAATTTACATAGTGACATAAATGATAAAACCAAGAATCCTTACATTCACTGTTTTATAATACAAGAGGATTATATAATTTATTATGCACACTCAGACATTTTTGAGAGTACAAGGGGATGCCATTAATTATCACTGCAAAACAGATATAAACAGGGACACATGGTTCTCATCCCTAAAACCCTGTGTTCATGATCCACCATTTCATCTGCTCCATTTTTGTAGCCTAAGAAGGGAGCAGAATACAGGTTTTTATGCCTGTCTTACAGATGAGGAATCTGTTGCTCAGAGAGCTGAAGTGCCTTGTCCAAGACACACAAAAGGTCACCTTACGATAGTTGAAGAATAATACTCAAAGGATTCTTAAAGAGAGGAAACATTAAAGAACAAACTAGGAATCAA
Organism: Macaca thibetana thibetana; assembly: GCF_024542745.1. Classification (NCBI taxonomy): domain Eukaryota; kingdom Metazoa; phylum Chordata; class Mammalia; order Primates; family Cercopithecidae; genus Macaca; species Macaca thibetana. Next base: position 5,705,686 of record NC_065579.1, on the reverse strand, counting down.
AACACCTTATTAAAATGCTTGCAAGTCAACAGTTCCCTGATGTGCTTCACAAGGCACTCAAGAATAGCTGGGCAGATCAGTGGAAACAACCGAGGTCTGCACAGCGTGGCTCACCATTTGCATTGGCTGTGAATACTCAGCAAAATCCACTGGTGCCTATACTCCAAAAGGGTCTTAAACCCAATAGACCACACCAGGTGGTCAGACTCACTCAGGTTGACATATCCTAGGTAAACTGAAACTGGAGAGATGTGCTTTTGACAAAGCCTGTCCAAATGGAGAATGTAGAGGAGAAGGAAGCCTCTACTGGGAACCCATCACACAGCCACCAAACCAGAAGACCATGTGAGTATTCTCAGTTCCATTTAGCATTAAGTTCAAGGAAAAACATGAATCAGTTCTTCCTCCCCTCTTGCGATGAGTGCTTGGAATTAGTTGGAGCAACCCCTGGTCCAGCTCACATCACTACAAGACAAAAGAGTAAGTATGATGGTATCACCCAACATCAGACTTCCTAGACAGAACAGAAGAACGTCAGAGAAAGAGCTGCAGAGTCCTAGGAGCAGAGAGTTGAAAGAAATCTAAGAGAACAACACCAACTCCTCTCTTTATGAAATGGAAAGAGGCCTTAAAATCTGTGTCTGAGTCACATTGCAAATAAGCGGTAGAGTCGGCAAATTAGAGGTAGACCTCAAACTTCCTGTTTTGTGGTCCACAGTGCTTTCTAACTCTTTCCATGTAATAATGTATGCAAGTGAATTGGAATGAATTCATTATATGTGAGTTTTTGGATTGTACTGTGTCTCTCCAAAATTCGTATGTTGGAGTCCTCACCTACAGTAACTCAAAATGTAACCATGTTTTGAGATAGGGTCCTTACACAGGTAATCAACTTAAAATGAGGTCATTAGGTGGGCTTTAATTCAGTATGATTGGCATCCTCAAGGAATGGCGAAGATTGCCAGCAAACCACTTGAAGCTAAGGAAGAGGCATGGAATGGAACAGACTATCCCTAATATTTCTCAGACGGATCCATCCTTGCTGATACTTCAGTCTCAGACTTCCAGCCTCCAGAATGGGGGGAAAATACATTTGTGTTGTTGAAGCCACTCAGTTTGGGGTACTTTGTTACAGCAGCCCTAGAAAACGAATTCAATGAGTTTGAGTTAGAGGTACAGTGTTCCTCCAGCGCCTAATAAGTCACTCATCTGCAGTCTGGATTTGCTCACCTCTAGTGACTGTCGTCCTAACTCCAGCCTAAACATGTGCCACAAAGATTGCTTGACTTTGTGTAGCATGAAAAGTCCATACTTCAACACATACAATAAAGATGGCCTGTCAGACAGTGACTTTACTCCTCCCTCATCTTCCAAACTATCAGCGCCCCCCCAACTCCCACACTGGGAGTTGACTGGGCCTAGTTCTCTATGCAAAAGTGAGCCCCACATTGATAATAACTGGTGAACTTCGGGGTTGAGATGATCATAGCCTTCTCCCTCTTCCTGATCTCACCTATACCGATGAGTAAGCCAGAGAGAAACTCTTTAGGTTGTGTCAGGCAAATTTGAGGACATACCGTGGTGCTCTCAGAGTTCTGGCCCAGAGCGTTTTACATGTAGACAACGAGAGAATTTTTTTTCTCTTGGAACAGAATTTCCAATTGTTTAAATATGAATATTTTCTAGTCATTTTACTAGCTAGTTCAATATATTGTCTTTTTTTTTCTTCTAACAAAGAGGTACAAAATGCTCCAAAGAATAGAAACTGGAAAATTGGAAACTGAGAAAACGAAATAGCCACGTGGTCTATGCCTGAGCAGAATGCTTTGGCACCAATGGACGCAACGTGACCTCACCCTTTTTTTATATTTTGCAATGCAAGCTGCCCCACCCAGAGACATATGATGGTGCAAAAGACAGATCCTGCATGTCTTCCATCTCACACAGAGGTGGTACCCTAAGTGGACCGCCGGGCATTAACAGTTCTGGATTTGGCAGTCCTAATCCGTAAGTCTGGGGCAGGCTGACTGAGAACCCATTCATCAGAAGAGGAAACACTGGAGTCATTTCCAGATTAGGTCCTGGCACTATATTCTCTACAAACACGAAGTAACTGTATTGGTAGAGTGTAAGCCTAGCCGGGCTTACTGTCTAAATGCTTTCCAAAGCTACTCCATCATGAGGAAAACATCGTAAAAACAGTTATACAATATGGTACTCATTTGCGGGTTTTCAATTACACAAGTTGCTATCACAATAGTCAATAACAAAATGACTCACCTCGAGTTACTATGAGCCCTTACTATGCGACAGGCTAAATATTGCAAATGCTTTTCACTTATTTTGTGCTCATCTTGTGCTCATCTTTACAAAGATGAGCACACAATAAGTGTGCCTTTACCTTTACAAAGGTACTCTTGCTATTCCCACCTCACAGATGAGGAATACAGGTAAAGACGTGGTTGAGTAAATTACTCAAATTCACACCGCTCATAAATGGCAGACGCAGAATGTGAAACCAAGCTGGTTGCAGAGCTCATGCTTATAAACCACTATCCTGGTCTGCCTCTCGCACCAAGAGCCACCATTACTGTCACTTCTTTCTCCCCGACTGTGAACTTTTTTGAAGTCAGTGGGGATCCCCTTCTCAGCTCTTCCACCTGCATTTAATGACTGTTGTTGAAAGACTCAAACTCATTCATGTCCTTATGCCCTAACCAAGAAACAATTTCTCCCTCCACTCAACTTTCTCAGTTTCTCATAGATGATTTGACAATTTTTGCCTGGTAGTTGTTTATATACCTTAAACTTCCCTCCTTTCCCCACAGCTTATATACATGCAAAATTCATAGCTAATTTATTTCTGCAATTTCCCTGAAGCCCACCATATTCCCTTGCATTTAATAAGAAGTTCTCCATAAACATTTATGGGATAAAGAAAAACAGGGTCAGTGCATGGCGTGGTACAGAATCCAGGGCCTTCCTGCGAGCTAGCCCAGGCCCAGCTTATCTTTCATAAGGTCTATTTCAATGGGTGCTTAGACAGTGCTCACTGGGAAATGTGGAAGACCCGGAATTCACTCCAGAGCAGTGGTTCTCCATCTTTAATATGCTTCAGAGTCCCCTGAAGACCTTGCTGGGCCTACTCCAGAGTTTCTGATTCAGGGAGTATGTGGGTGAGGCCCAAGAATTCTCATTCTTAACAAGTTCCCTCATGAGGTTAACAGTGCAGATTTAGGGGCCACACTTTTGAGAATCTCTTCTCTGGATCCCAGCTTTGGAGAATAGTAAGTATTTTAAGCAAAAAAGAAATGAGTAGACAGTGAGAAGCTCCTTGGTGGAGTAAGGGTATACAGCAAATAGAGGAGGCATGGAAGGTCATATTTAGATGGGAAATGGGTAAGTCTGGGATGCAATAATGTACAAAGTGAGGTACAAGAAGATAGGCAGAAAATGTGGAGTTGACACAAAAGATAAGCAGTTCTGCTCCAACTTCAGATCACAAAGCGATCTAGCCAGGCACGGTGGCTCAAGCCTGTAATCTCAGCACTTTGGCAGGCCAGGTGGGTGGATCACTTGAGGTCAGGAGTTTAAGACCAGCCTGGACAACATGGCAAAAGCCCATCTCTACAAAGAATACAAACATTAGCCAGGTGTGGTGGTCATGCCTGTAGTTCCAGCTACTCAGGAGGTGGGAAGTGGGAGGATGACTTGAGCCCTGGAGTTTGAGGCTATAGTGAGCTGTGATTGTGCCATTGCACTCCAACCTGGGCAACAGAGCAGGATCCTTTCTCCTCACTGTCCCCCACCCCAGCCTGCCACCCAAAAAAAAAAAAAAAAAAAAAAAAAACATTGATAGACATCTAGATTCATTTTCTCATGCAGGGAGGCCCCAGATCCCACCCACCACTACCAATCAGGGATCACACCCAAAGGTCAAACACCTTATTATTCTAAAGCTTCTAAATCATGATGGCTGCTTTTTGTGGCTTCTCCATACAACTGCACATTATCAAGGGAACCAGCTAACCAGGCCATAGGGCTTCAGACCTGGGAGCTGAGGACTTCATATTTCAGGAGCAGGGCAGGAGGGAGTAATTCTTCCTGAGTTGAGGGAGCCTAAAATCCTCTCTTCTACTCCCTGCCACCAGGTGCATGCCTGATGGTAAAACATCGCATTTTAAAAGATGGAAATAACAAAAACAAACATTTTCTCTGGCTCCCGTGGCGGTGGAAGATTTCTATACTAAGGGCTTTTTTTTTTCCTTTACTGGAAAAAATAGCTTATCCCATGTTTCACATTGCCTCAATGTGAAGAAAGCAGTTTATAAAAGTCAGAAACAGATACAGTAGGGTCAAGGGAGGAATTCTGTTGGGTCCTCAGAAAAATCTGGAAGTGAACACCACTGTTCCAAAACTTATTTTGAACAAAGAACTAGAAAAAGTGGGGAATGATTAGAAGATGAATGCCATAACCAGGTGAAAAACAAGATGACTGCTGCTGAAGGAAATGGGGCAAAGGGGACAAGGGACTATGCCCAGGACACAGGGAGAAGAGGTTCAAGGAGCTGGAAGAGCTATAAGCGCAATGGACTCAGGCAGAAAAGCAGGTGGTGGTGGCCTTTGGTTGGGAGGTGGTGGCGGGGGGAGGTTATGAAGAAAGGAGTTATTGCAGGGGTTATTCAGGTCATCACATGGTGAAAGCCAAAGAGGGCAGACTGTGAGGTGAGGTCTGGTGCGGACAGAAGAAAACTCTCCGCAATGAAAAAAACCAGTGATTGCACAGCAGGAAACCCAATAGGAAACGTGAGAGGCATAAGAACAGCCCAGCCAGACAAGCGCTGGTTCACAATGTGACTTGCTTCCTCTCCTTTAACCATAGCATCTATATTTATAAATGAATACATTCTATTAAGTTTTCTCTGAGGGTCCTCCTAGCTCCCAAGTCCATTAGGAAGTATATTCTTGCATTCATTCTGTCCACAAGAACTTAAGCACTTACTATTTGCTAGGTCATTAGATACTAGACTCATAATAATAAATAAAAGTGTCCCTACCCATAAAGCCCAGGCTCATGAGCTTCCAAGATCACAGCACAGGAATACTTGGAAACTACTTTAAATGAGACTAAATAATGTATTTACATGAAGACATTTAGTAAGGGCCTGTGCTGGGCTCAGCTGAACAAGTCTTCAGGTTATTCGGTTGTTCAATAATATAGGCAGCTCAAGAATATACTTGTAAACATTTTATCTATTCAATACTGTTTCTGACTGTAAGCCACCTGGCTCAACATAATACAGATCATAGAATTAATGTCTTCTTATAAATGATAAAGGGTCAGAATAAGGGAGGCCAGTTAGGCCTCCACTGCAGAAGATAAGAGGTGAGGAGTGTGAACTGAGACAGTAGAACCAAAGGGATATAACAATGTAAACTAGAGATGCTAAAAGGGGTGACATAAAGTCAGACTGGGTGAGGAAAGGGCTGCCTTAGGAATGACTAAGTTTCCACTCTGAGTGCCTATGTAGATTGTGGTGTCATTTGGCAAGGTGAGAAAAACAGAGAGAAGGGAGTGACTGAGGAGAAGACAAAGAGCTCAGCTGGAGTCAGTAGAGGCCTCTGTCTTGCCTCTACCAATCTCTAAAAATCCCTGTGACCAGAGGGATTTAGAAATGAATAAAAAAAAAGCATGAAAGCGAAAAAGTCAGCTAACTGGAAGTCATTTTTTTAAGTTTTCTATTTTTTCCTTTCCCAAGTATCACCCAAATCCTTCTTTTTAAAAGGAAATATCTTTATTCTTGCTTTACAGGTGGGCATACAGGAAGCAATGATGACCTCCCCACCCAGATATTTACTCTAGAAGCTGGCTGGGGCCATAAAAATCATCTCGTCAGCCAACCCCTCCATGTAGAAGAGGAGGAAAGAGAATATGCTGAGGGTCACCATAGGATGACTGCATTTTTTTTTTGCATTTTTAATAATTTGTGCCCCAAGAAAAAAACACACACACCATGTTTCATAGATATTCCATAGTGTCACATTGTGATACCATTCTTCTCTGCCCACCCTTTTTATAAAGATGGAGAAGTTAAGACAGTGGCAGGTAGAATGGTTTGCCCATCATTTTCTCGTGAGTTGACTGAGTCAGACAGAATCCGGGCTCTTGATTTCTCTTTTATAATAGGTTTCCTTAGACCGGGAGAAATGGTGACACACATCTGAAGTTTTATGTTTCAGTAATTCCCCCAGCGGTGGTTTAAAGAGCCCTCATTAACCATATGGCAGCCCTGGTACAAGCAAGCTAAACAGCAGACACCCAATATTCTCTGCTATAAGCCCCGGAACACATACAGCTCATGCACACACAGTCATGCATGTTTTCTCCAATCCCCATTGTTTGCCATGTAAATTCTGCATGAAAATTTCCATGCGGGTCCCAAATCTGAGGTCTTGAGATAAGAAAACCTAAACCTAACTCTGACTCCAGCTCCACCTCTGCTGTTTACTAGTAACTAACTTGGGAGATTCCACTCACCTCTGGACCTCAGTTTCCTCACCTGTCAAGTGAGAGGTTTAGACTAAATCATTTCTAAGATTCATTCCTCCTCAACACTGTACAAGGTCCCAATAGATAAGACTTATTTAATATGAAATATCATCCTCTGAGAATTACAGTGTTATACAACAAAGAATTTGGTCTTTGTCCTGGGCTTCCGGGATGGAGGTTCTAAACTTTTGAAACTTCCCAAATCATCAGAGTGTCTGTGATTCATGCTGGGCCCATGAACCACACCTAAGTTTGAGTTGAGGTGTCTCTGGATGGCGGCTAGTCCTGCCAGAAAGATCAAACATGTAATTAGAGGGTTGCAACTTTGACCCATGGGTCAGAAGGAGAGGGAAGTTGGAGGTTGACTTCGTTCATGTGGCCAATGACTCAATCAGTCATGCCTATGTAATAAAACCGTAATAAAAACTTTGGACCTTGAGGCTCTGGTGAGCTTCCTTGTTGGGGGACCGTATCAATGTGCCAGAAGGGTGACATGCTCTGATGGGGAGAGGGCGTAAAACTCAGTATTTGAAACTCTTAGAGACCTCACTCTATGTGTCTCTCTCTTTTTTTTTTTTTTTTTTTTTTTTTGAGACGGAGCCTCGCACTGTCACCCAGGCTGGAGTGCAGTGGTGCAACCTCGGCTCACTGCAAGCTCTGCCTCCCGGGTTCACACCATTCTCCTGCCTCAGCCTCCTAAGTAGCTGAGACTACAGGCACCCGCCACCACGCCCGGCTAGTTTTTTTGTATTTTTAGTAGAGACGGGGTTTCACTGTGTTAGCCAGGATGGTCTTGATCTCCTGACCTCATGATTCCCCCGCCTCAGCCTCCCAAAGTGCTGGGATTACAGGCATGAGCCACCGCTCCCACCTCTATGTATCTCTTCATTTGGCTGCTTCTGAATCATATCCCTAATAATAAAACTATAATCCTAAATACAATACTTTACCGGGTTTTGTGAATTGTTTTAGTGAATTATCTAACCTGAGAGGGTCATGGGAAATCCCCTTCTGAATCTGTATTCAGTTGGTGAGAGGTGAAAGCGGCCTAAGGAACCTGAACTGGCAGCCGGCATCCGAAGTCAGTGCAGTCTTGTTGGGGGTTGCATCCTTAACCTCTGGAGTCAGTGCTAACTCTGAGTGGTTAGCATCAGACTTGACTTGTAGCATTGCATACAATATATCTACTAGACAATAATTACAATTTATACGTGTTCTTAGACAAGTAAATGGACTCTAAACACCTTCTACAAGTGCTCCTTGGCTTACAGTTACTGGTGTGCTTTGGCGGCAGCATGGGTGTTATGTGATTATAAGAGACTAGCTACTGATAGCATTTTCAAATCATGGTTATGTTGGTGTGATGAATGACATAAAAAATTGTTCCAAGATGTCAAAGAGGACACACTTGTCTGCACCAGCACCTCCTAACAGGGCTTAAAACAGAAACATTTCCCTGCTATATTAAGCAGCTGTTACAAAGTTAAAAGAAAATTTTTTTCTAGGGGGCAGCCATCATTATTCAGGTGTTGACTAAAGCCCTAATATATCATCTATTTAAATGCTACTCTGTGGGGCTTATTTTTTATCACTCTCAAGCAATTCAAATGTTGGTCATCCAGAAAATTCATTTCTTTTTTTCTTCCTAAAGGCACAGGGAACAGAATTGAAATCACTGACGTAAACTGAGCCAAAACAGACTTAGGAATATCTTTCTGTTCGGCTGCAACTCAATCTCCATTCCCTGCGCAATAGTAAGCGTCAATTAATTGATCATAACCAGCAGAAGAAAGAAAATCTGGAATCTTTTGGGAAAGGTCAACTTAAGTTCTAGAGTTGTTCTCATCCTGTATGATGCTGTAAGAGGCCAGTGTCTCCCCTCCATGATACCCAGTCCCCGTATTCCTAAGACTCATCTTGGGGATGCTTGCTCTCAATGCAACATCTTAGAATCCTCTCCCAGAGGTTAAGAATCGGTAGTTTTAAGTTTGATCCCATTAACTTGCATGGTTCAACCCTTCCAGGTAATTCTGACACAGGCGATCTACAGAAACACTTTCTATTGCTTTTCCCCACAGGTCACCACTGAGAGGGCATATGCTGTCCAAGCTGCCTGTGTTAATGGGGTTAAAATGGAAATACGCATCAGACCCACCAGAAGATCTGTGATACAATGTTAGTGAGCAGTGAGTAATCATCACGAGTGATTTGTTATAAAAACAGATCTAAAGCTCCTTGACTCTGAACATGCCAATCAAGACCAACTGATCAGGGTTTTTTTTTTTTTTCCATTTGGAAAAAGGTCAAGCAGCTGCCCGTTTGCTTTTTTCTCTCCAGGGCCATTTTAGGAACTTCATCTGCTCTAAACAGCTGTTCTCAAGTAGAATCGATCCTTGCAGAGGAATGACTGTGGGACCACACTCCAGAGGTGACATATGTTAAACTGTTTTTCAGTTTTTGCTTACCTGTGAAAAGCATATAAGAATAGCAGTCTCTCTTTTCAGTGATACAAAATCAGGGTTTAAAAGAGTATTTTGATGATCATCATCAAATTTCTATAAAGTGTTATGTTTATAATGCTCTTTTTAGTTGTCATGACTTGTATTTATATAACACTTTTTCTTTATTCATTCAATATGTTGCAGTCTACAAAGTTCATTCATATCATACTCTTCATTACAATCCTTCAAGCAGGCAAGGAATATATAATAATATTAAGCCAGGGTAGATAGTAATAAACACAAAGCAGATGAGGGAGACTGACCTTGTTGTTCAAATGTCAACTCCCCTATTTACTTGTGTTACGTGGCCCTGGGCAAATTTACCTCCTTGTGCCTCAGTTTCTTCATCTGTAGAATGAAGATATTAGTATCCACATCATAGTTTCATTGTAAAGATTATGAAATTAATATCTTTTTAAAAAAATTTTTTTTGAGACAGAGTCTCGCTCTGTTGCCCAGGCTGGAGTGCAGTGATACGATCTCGGCTCACTGCAACCTCCGCCTCCCAGGTTCAGGCCATTCTCCTGCCTCAGCTTCCCGAGTAGCTGGGATTACAGGCGCCCACCACCAGGCCCGGCTAATTTTTTGCATTTTTAGTAGAGATGGGGTTTCACCGTGTTAGCCAGGATGGTCTTGATCTGACCTCGTGATCTGCCCACCTCGGCCTCCCAAAGTGCTGGGATTCCAGCCACTGCACCCGGCCTACAAAGTTAATATCTCTAAAGTGTTTAGAACATAGTAAGCACTATAAAAGTTTGTGAAATAAAATTAAATTCAACAAGCATTTGAGTGCTCACAACACCACAACAAAGGCACGGGGATATAAGATTTATACCCCTGTTCCTGTTCTCCAAGAACTTGCAAAGCAGTACTGAGAGGGAGACAAAAATTCAAATAACTGTAAGACAATTTCTTAGGTATCATGAGAGAGTAGTGGGGGCACATCAGACAAGGGGAAAGGTAGGGAAGGAGGTGACAGCAGGTACTAGCGCAGATGACAGTATAAATAGATGAGCAGAAATTTCCCAAGAAAACTGGAAGGATGGAAAAGGGAGAGGATCGGACTTCAGGCTAAGGGTGCAATATTTGAGAAAAATAATAATACTTTCAGATCTTTCCTATGTATTATATATAAGGACTGTGACGAAAAGATGTACTTACTTTGTTTTTGAATCCTGACAATAGTATTTCAAGGTTGTCCTCACTGTTATCATTTTTTACATTAAGAATATGGGACTTAGAAAAGCTTACAGTATATTTCTCCAGGAGAATATACGGTAAGTGGCAGAGCCCATCTGTCTCCATGACTGACACTGAACAGGCTGTTTCTCAGGCACTCCTGAGCCCTGGAGGCAGAAGCCAGTGCGGCGCAATCAGGGATGTTGTGAAGAATGGAGAAGGAAGGAGCTAGCAAGAGTTGGAAGGTGAAAAGAAGGGCTTTTCATGTGCTGATTTTGTATTCATACAGGATAGATGTGAGCATGTCATCAGCTGAGAAGTCAGTAGACAGGATGAAAATATCAGCGCCTAGAAGTAGGTGCTGAGGCAGCATCCCAGAAGACACAGGAGGTGACAGGATCTAGGGGCAACGTTGACTGGCTGTAAATGAAAGGAGAGCCAGCTCTTGCTCGGAACAAGGAAGAGGGAAAGACAGGCACAGAGGCAAGTTTGTAAATGATAAAAAGGGTCAGAAAGTTGGAACTGAGACTGAAATGTAGGCTTGTATGAGCTTAGTGAGGAGAGTCACTGAACTCAATGGAAGACGCCCCACACCACTCCCCATCGCCAAAACCCCAAGAAGTGTCCAGTCTGAGCACCCACCATTCTGTCTCACCAACCTCATGCCCCAGTTGTTCTGAATGTGGTACAGCTGTTTATCAAGATATTAACTTACATTGGTTCTTCTCTTTTTCCTGTGCTATTTAAAGTGGGTTACTTAAGGTAGTATTTCCTTGACTCAGGTATTTTTTCAGTAAGAAAAATAGAAGTTATTTGGAGATCACAGGTCTTAGAAAAGACTGTACTCAGCAAGGAGATGTGTAAGGCTTAGGGATGGAGGTACATGCGGGAAAGACATCTCTTCAGAATATCTATATGTAACAAAACTACATGTTCTGCACATGTAACCCAGAACTTTAAGTATAATTTTAAAAAAAAAAAGACAATGACTTTTTTCCTCTGATTTACTTTTAATAAAATAGTCTCTCACTTCAAAAAAAAAAAAAAAAAAAGAATATCTAGATGAGACAAATGTTTTCCTTGGGACTAAAAACATACACACAAGGGTATTAAGAGGAAGCTGGGTGGAGACAGTCAGCGGCATTCCAGGGAGTGGTGACCGTGTGACTTGCCTGGGGAGCTGAACCCCAGGCAAAGGGCAGTTCTTGGTAGCAGTGAAGACTCTCATGCCCCACACATGGCACATATTCCATAACAGTGGCCAATGACCACAAATGGGTTACGGCTCATAAGACCCAGGCAGAACTTTGACTCTGCCTGGTAGGTGGGATAAGGTCCAATAGTGACTGACAAATAATTCACCACCAAGGAGAGGTAGTCAAAGTCAGAATTGGGTTGGCCTAATTTAAAGGAAACAAAGAACAGCTGCTGTCTCTAAAGGAGCTCTGGCCCGGGGAGCCAGCCATCATCACCATGTCCACACCCAAAACTGTCCCCTGCAGCAGGCTAGGGCATGCACCCAACCGTGCCCCTGCAGCTGTGCATGTGTAAGTAGCTGGCCCCACCTGCCAGGTCCTGCCTCCACCACTATTCTTGTACCCAGAACTGGCCCCTGCAGCTGCCTAGGTGTGCACATCTCCAGCTCAGGCCCACTACTGCCTACACACATGGAGTCAGCCTGACCCCTGTCCCAGCCTGCAGCTGACACCTGCTATCATGCATGTGTACACTGCCAACCTCTGCTACAACATGAGCACATGCAGTCAGTCCTAGCCCCTTCCTCTGCTGCCAGGCACGATGCACAAGCTTGCAAATGACCTTTGCTGCCACACACATGCCTTCAGCCAGCCTCCACACCTGAGCACATGCACACCACTGACTCTGGTCCCCATCACTTTCTGCCCCAGCCTCTTGCCACCAAACTCAGAGACACCACTGAGGAACCTCATAGCCACAGCAGACCTCACACAGCTCTTGCCACCAAGAGCCAGCTTTCTGAGCCAATGAGACACCACATCCACCCCTGGACCTGGAGCTACTGTATACCTCCATTCATGGTGCCCCACACCACTACACCTGGTGCCATGGCATGCCCCAGCATGTATCCCCCTCTAACCATCCCCCACCTCTGCCACAGGTGAGAGTCTTCTCTTACCAAAACCAGTTCATAAAGTTTGGAAAAGGCATGCGTGCATCAAATGCACAGACACACCTTTGTAAGTCTACAAGAATTATGAAGAATCAGAGAAATACGACACCAAAGGAACACAATAAACTTCTAATAAGTGACCTTAAAGAACTGGACATTGTCTATGGCCGTACCACCCTGAATATGCCCGATCCTGTCTGATCTCAGAAAAACTGGAGAGTCATGAATTTTATGACAAAGAATTCAAAATAATTATCTAAAGAAGCTCAGAAAAAAAAACAGTATAGAGATTTCTGAAAAACTAAAAATGCTATTACTATATAATCCAGCATTTTCACCAATGGGTATTTATTCAAAGAAAAGGAAATCAGTATATCAAAAGGATACATGCACCCCCATGTTTATTGCAGCAGTATTCACAATAGCAAAAACATAGAATCCACCTAAATATTCATCAGTGGACAAATGGATAAAGAAAATATGGGAGATACACACACACACACACACACACACACACACACACACATATATATATAATGAAATACTATCTAGCCATAAAAAAAAATAAAATTATGTCATTTGCAGCAACATGGATGGAATTGGATGGAGGTGATGTTAAGTGAAATAAGCCAAGCACAGAAAGACATATGGTCTCACTCAAATGTGGGAGCTAAACAAGTGAAGGTCCGGGAGGTAGAGAATACAATGATAGATACCAGAAAATGGAAAGGGTATATGGATGTTGCGATAAAGCAAGGTTGGTTAATAGGTACAAACACATAGTTAGAAGGAATACATTCTAATGTTTGATACCAGAGTAAGGTGACTACAGGTAACAACAATGTAGTGTATATTTCAAAATAGCTGAAAGGGAGAATTTGAAATGTTCCCAACACATAGAAATGATAAATACTTAAAGTGATATATACCCTAAATATCCTGACTTGATCATTACATATTCCATGTATGTAAGAAAATACCACATGTACCTCATGAATATGTACAAATATGTATCAATTTAAGAGAAGTTTAGCAAACAAGAGAGCACAAAAGAACAGTTTAAAAAAATTAGGAAATAATATAAGAACAAAATTGTAAGTGCAACAAAATGATAGAAAACATTAAAAAATAACCAAATAGAAATTTTGGAGCTAAATAATACAATGACTGAACAACAAGATGGAATAGAGAGCTTGAAGAAGAATAGATCATGCAGAAGAAAGAATAAGCAATCTAGAAGACAGATTGTTTTATATCATATAGTCAGAGTAGAACAAAGAAAAAGGAATGAAAAAGTTTATGTGATATATAAGACACCATCGAGAGAGTTATTTTTTGCATAATAGGAGCTTCACAGGAACAGAGAGAGAAAGGGACAGAAAACCATTATTTAGAAAAATAATGGCTAAAAACTTCCCACCTGGGGAAAGAAATGAACATGCAGGTACATGAAGCTCAAAGGAATCCAACCAAATTCAACCCAAAGAAAAGTTCACCAAGATACATTACAATAAAAAATTAAGAACTGAGAAAGAACTTTAAAAGCAGGTAGAAAAAAAAAAAAAAGCAAGTCACATACAAGTAAATGCCAATAAGGCCATTATAGATTTCTTAGTAGGAACCTTGCAAGCCAAGTGAGAGTGATGATGTATTCAAAATATGGAAAGAAATAAAACTGCCAACCAAAAATACATTACATAGCAAAGTTGTCTTTCAGAAAAGAGGGAGAAAAAAGACATTTGCAGACAAAAGTTGAGGGAGTTCATCACCACTAGAATTGCTTTATAAGCAATACTAAAGAGAGGCATTTGGGATGAAACAAAAGGCTTACTAATTAGTAACATGAAAACATACGAAAGCATAAAACTCACTGAAAATGTAAATATATAGTCAAAATCAGAATACCATAATACTGAAATGGTTGTGTGTAAATTGCTTATAGTGCCAGTATAAAGATTGAAAGGAAAAAAAGTATTTGAAATAACTACAGCTACATTAACTTGTTAATGTATACACAATATAAAAAGAAATAAACTGTGACATCAACAACATAAAATGTGGGGAAATTAGAACCATAAAGCTTTTGTCTGTGATCAAAGTGGGTATCAGCTTCAAGTAGACATATAGGTATAACTATAAAATGTTTTACATACACTTCATGATAACTACAAAGCAAAAACTTACAGTAGATACACAAAAGGTAAGAAAGAAATCAAACCACAACACCACTACAAAAATAAAAAAAATCACCAAATCACAAAGTAAGAGAGCAAGAGAGGAAGGATCTACAAAATATCCAGAAAATGATTAACAAAATGTCAATGGTAAATCCTTATCTATCAATAATTACTTGAAATGTAAGTGGACTAAATTTGTCAATCAAAAGACATAGAGCAGATAAATTATTTTTAAAAAGGCAACACCCAAATATATGCTGCTGACACAAGACTCATTTCACCTTTAAGACCATACACAGACTGAAGATATTTCATGCAAATGGAAGCTTAAAGAGAGCAGAGGTATCTAAAAAGCTAGATTTTAAGCCAAAAACTGTTATAAGGAACAAAGAAGGTCATTATATAATGATAAAGGGGTCAATGCATCAAGAGTCTATAACAATTATAAATATATAGGTACCAAACATAAGAACACCAAAACATATAAAGCAAATATTAATAGATCCGAAGGGGGAAATAAACAGCAATACAATAATAGAAGGGGGTGTCAATACCTACTTTCAACAATGGATAGATTATCTAGACAAAAAAAAATCAATTATGAACTATTAGACTTGAATTACCCTTCCGTACAAATGAGCCTAACAGACATTTACAGAACATTCCATCCTTCAGCAACAGAAAACACATTCTTTTTAATGGCACATGGAACATTGTCGAGTATAGATTAAATGTCAGGCCACAAAACAATGCTGTGTGAATGTAAGAATATTGAAATCATATCAAGTATCTTTTCCAACCACAATGGTAAGAAACTAGAAACCAATAAAAGGAGAAAACTGTAGAAAATTTACAAATATGTGGAAATTAAAGTAAATACTTCTAAACAACTGATGAGTCAAAGAAAAAAATCAAAAGTGAAATTTTAAACTCTCTTAAGCCAAACAAAAATGGAAATACAACACACTAAAAACTACAGATGCTGTAAAACACTCCTAAGTAGGATGTTGGCAGCAGTGAATGCCTACATTAAAAAGAAGAAAGAACTCAAACAACCTAACATTCTACCTCAATAAACTAGAAAAAGAAACTAAATCCAAAGTTAGCAGAAGAAAAAAAGTAATAAAGCTCACAGCAGAAATAAATCAAATAGAAACTAGAACTATTTAAAAATCAAAACTAAGAGTTGAGTTTTGAAAAAATAAAATTAACAAACTTTTAGATTGAATCACTAAGAAGTTTTAAAAAGACACAACTAAGATAAAAAACCAAAGTGGAAACATTACAATAAATGTCTCAGAAATAAAAAGGACATGAGAGATTATTATGAACGATTATCTGTAAACAGAAATGGAAAATTCCTAGAAACATACCATCTTCCAAGATTGAATCAAGAAGAAAGAGAAATCATGAACATACAAATAACACATAAAGAGATTAATGTAGTAATTAAAAACCTCCCAACAAAGTAAAGCCCAGGACCAGAGGCCTTGATGGTTGAATTCTACCAGACATTTAAGGAATAATTAATACCCATCCTAATCATCTATTTTAAAAAATAGAAGTAGAGAAAATACATACAAACCCATTTTATGAGGCCAGTATTATCCTGATATGAAAGCCAGAAAAAAGATACCACAGGAAAGGAAAACAACAGGCCAATACCTCTGATGAACATAGATGCAAAAATCTTCAATAAAATACTAGTAAACCAAGTTTTACAACTCATCTAAAAAGTTATACATTGGGACTATGTGAGATTATCCCTGGGGAGCAAGGTTGGTTTAACATAAGCAAATTAATCAACGTGATACAACATGTTAACAATATAAAAGATAAAAACCACATGATCAGGCCAGATGCAGTGGCTCACGCCTGTATTCCCAGCACTTAGAAGGCCAAGGTGGGCAGATCGCTTGAGCTCAGGCATTCAAGATTAGCCTGGACAATGTGATGAAACCCTGTCTCTACTAAAAATAGAAAAATTAGCCAGGTGTGGTGGTGTAGCACCTGTGGTCCTGGCTACTTGGGAGGATGAGTTGGGAGGATCACTTGAGCCTGCAGAGTGGAAGTTGCAGTGAGCTAAGGTCACACCACTACACTCCAGCAGCCTGGGTGACAGAGCCAACAGACCCTGTCTTAAAAAAAAAAAAAAAAAAAAGTAAAAAGTCATTTTAATAAATGCAAGGAAAAGCATTTGACAAAGTTTGACATCCTTTCATGATAAAAACTCACAAAAAATAGGTGTTGAAGGAAATTTATTCAACGTATTATAGGCCATTTATGAATTGTCTACATGACAATCAATGGGAGAAAACTAGAAGCTTTTCTCTACGGTCTGGCTGAAGGCAAGGATGCCTACTCTCACCACTTCTATTCAACACAGTATTGGAAGTACCAGCAAGAATAACCAGACAAGAAAAAATAAAATAAAAGTTGTCCAAATACAAACTATCCTATTTGCAGGTGACATGATCCTTCATGTAGAAAACCCTAAAGACTTCACAACAAACTCTTAGAATGGTTTTAGTAAAGTTGCAGGGTTAAAAAAATACAAAAATCAATTGTGTATCTTTACACTAAATATTACCTGTCCCAAAAAGAAATCAAGAAAATAAGCCCATTTACAATAGCATTAAAAAAAATACAATGCTTAGAAATAAATTCAACCAAAGAGGTGAAAGATCTGTATACTGAAAACCATAGGATGAAACAAATAGAAGATACAAATAAAATATACCTCTTGTTCATATATTGAAATATTAATAATATTAAAATTATTATACTCAAAGCAATATACAGATTCAATACAATCCCTCTTATAATTTCACTTTTCATGGAAATTGGAAAATTAATTCTAAAATTTTTGTGGAACAACAAAAGTCCCTGAATAGCCAAAGCAGTCCTGTAAAAGAAAAACAACGTTGGAGGCATCATACTTCCCGATTTCAAATTACAGTACCAAGATAAAAAAAATACGATACTACCATGAAAACTGACACAGAGATTAATGGAATTGAATAGGGAGCCCTGAAATAAACCCAGGCATATATAGTCAACTAACTTCCGAAAGGGGAAGAAGATACAATGAAGGCAGGAGAGTCTCTTCAATAAATGATGTTGGGAAATCTATATATCCACATCAAAACAATAAAGTCAGAACATTATAAGACACTACAAAATAACCAACTCAACATGAATTAAAGATCTAAACACAGAGCCATAAAACTCCTAGAAGAATACAGTGAGAAAGGCTTATTAATATTTTCCTTTGCAGTGATTTTTGTTGTTGTTTCTTGGCTGAGACATCAAGCATGGGCAACAAAAGAAAAAATAAACAAGTGGGACTACATTAAATGAAAAAATTTCTGCCCAGCAAAGAAAACAATAAACAGAATGAAAAAGCAGACTAAAGACTGGGAGAAAATATTTGTGAATCATATGTCTAATAAGGAGTTAATATCCAAAATATATAAGGAACTCACAACTCAATAACAAAAATCAAATAACTCAGTTTTAAAATAGGCAAGAGACCTGAATGGACACTTCTCCAAGGAGGACATCATAATCTAAAACAGGTATGTGAAAAGGTGCTCAACGTCATTACTCATGGAAACGCAAATCAAAACCACAATGAGATACCACCTCACACCTTTTAGGATGGTTATTATCAAAAGAACAAGACATAACAAATGTTGGCAAGGGTGCTGAGAAAGGAGAATAGTTATACGTTGTTAGTGGGAATGTAAATTGGTGTAGCTATTATGACAAACAGTATGGAAGTTCCTAAAAAAATTAAAATACAACTACCACATGTCCCAGCAATCCCTCTTCTGGGTATATATCCAAAGGAAAAGAAATCAGTACTTTATCAAGATGACTGCACTCCCATGTTCACTTCAGCATTATTCACATTAGCCAGGATAATGGAAACAATCTATGTGTTCATCAACAGATGAATGGAAAAGAAATTGCGGTGTATATACATATATATGTGTGTGTATATATACATGTATGTGTGTGTATATATATGTATGTATGTGTATATATGTGTGTGTGTGTATATATACACACACATATATATACAGTAAAATAGTATATAGCCTTCAAAAAAGGAGACCCTGCTATTTGCATCAACATGGATGAACTTGGAGAACATTATGCTAAGTGAAATAAGCCAGGCACAGAGAGGCATACACTGTATCACTCTTATACGTGGAATCTAAAAAACAGTCAAATACATAGAAACGGAGAGAGGAATGCTGGTTACCAAAGTTGGAGGGTGGGGAGAAATGGGGAGGTGAAGGTCAAAGGGTAAAGAGTTGCAGTTGTATAGGGTAAGTAGACATCTAGTGTGCAGCATAAGGAGTATTGTGAATAATATGTGTCCATACACAAAAAATTTGCTAAGGGAGTAGATTTTAGGTGTTCTTCACACAGAAAAAGATAACTATGTGAGATGATAGATGTGCCAATTGGCTTGACTGTAGTAATCATTTCACTATGTCTATGTATATCAAAACAGCCTATAACCTTAAATATATACAAAAAGAAAAAAAAGAAAAAAGCATATTTCTTTTGTCTCTGAGTTGATAGATTACAAGTCATATTCAACACATTATTTGCTATTCCAAATACAAACCTAGCATTTTTCATTGTGTCTTATTCACATTGTTCCTTTCACCTTGCCCATGACTTTCTCTACTCTGCAGACTCTGAATGTCCCAAACTTACCTTCTGTCCATAAATAATTCAAATGCCACCTCCTAGGTTGAGACTTCATTCTTTGAGGTGGAAAGTAAGGGAGAAATGTCCCTTTGAGGTTGAGACTTCATTCTTTGAGGTGGAAGGTAAGGGAAGAAATGTCCCTTTGTGTTCCATTATCATTTGGCATGTACATAGACGTGAATTCTGTTAAACTGCTGGCTCTTAGGGAAGATATCACTCATACCAGAACCTTTCCCATCACCCACTCTGATGACCTTCATGTACATAGTAGGTTCACAGGAAATGTCTTATGTCAGTTTTTTCAGTTAACAAACTGACTAATAAAATGTGAGAATTCAACCGGAGGTCAGTGAGCTTTACTTAAGGAATTCTAGTTCAGGATCTATGAATTGAATATTTAAAATTCGATTGGAATTTTCCCTCACTCAAAGTATGATTCCTATGGATGAGGGGTTGTTTACCCAATAGGCTAAGTTTTGCCTACTTGTTGGGTCAATTAGTTGGTGAGGACGAGGCATTCACTTTCTGCGTTTTGTATCCTTAAGGGCACCGGTGGTTAATGACTGTAATCCCAGCACTTTGGGAGTCCACGGAGGGTGGATCACTTAAGGTCAGGAGTTCAAGACCAGTCTGGCCAACATGGTGAAACCCCATCTCACTAAAAATACAAAAATTAGTGGGGCATGGTGGCATGCACCTGTAATCCCAGCTACTCGGGAGGCTGAAGCAGGAGAATCAATTGAATCTGGGAGGCAGAGGATGCATTGAGCTGAGATCTCACGACTGCACTCCAACCTGGGTGACAGAGCAAGATTCTGTTGAATGGTGGGCTATGAAGCTCTCTGCACATGTGTTTTTCTGTGATGTTAAGCTCAGCTTTTTTTTTTTTTTAATCCTTTCCTAACAGTAAGCAATAGTGGAAAAACCCATCTGTACCCACCAGTATGTTCCAGCTGCATTATCTCAGTTGTCTTGTTCTGAATTCGTACCCTTTCCTCTAAGTGAGGCCAGAAGGTTTTTGCACAGAAGCCCTGAGGAAGTGTCTGATGCTAGCAATTCTTATCAGATTCACTCATTGAGGGCGCCATGTGGGCAACGCTGCAGAGCTTTTCAGCGTGTTTGCATTTCTAGAATCAGCAAGCAGATGAGGGAGCAGCCCAGAACAGCTGGTGGAGAAAATAAGAGCAGGTGGGTTCAGAGAAAAAGGGTTGTTTTTCTTTCAAAAGCTGGTACATTGCAGGCATGCTATGAAGGGACTGTGGAGTGGGAAGTGACTGCAGTCAAGAGGCTACTGGACCAGGAGGCACAAAGCTTGGGTATGAAGCCCGGCTTCACTACTTACTAAATGGGTGACCTTGGCTTAGTCACCCAATCAGGCTGATTCTCTATTTCCTTACTGTAATCAGAAGAAATTATTGTTCTGTAGGCTTTATAGCAATGTTCTTAAACGTTAAGGGGCTAGCAGTCTTGTTAAACGTGAATTCTAGCTCAGTAGGCCTGTGGGGGGCATTTCCAACAAGTTTCAGGTGATGCAGATGTGCTGGTTTGTATCATTTTATATAACAAGGCCACACTGGATTGAAGAGGAGATGAAATGAGGTAAGGGATAGGGAAAAGCTTTATAAACTGTCATGCATTTTTTTAAAAAGCTATTTGGTGATTAGCAATAATAAAAACAAGTGCTTTCTATTTAGTACAGCATTTCCTAGGATTTTTTGCACCCCCACACTACCCTGAAGATCTGAACTTCTTTTTAAGGGCTTCCCCACCCTCCCCCACCTCTCAGTTAGTTCTCAATGTGGTTAGTTCTAGCCCAAGGGTTGACTTCTCCTGCTGACAGAAGCAATGGGATCAGCATTTTCCAGAAGGCAGCAGGCTAATGTGGTGATTTAGCAATGCAATGATTCCCCAAAGCTTACTAGAGGGGCTCTGAGGAACCTTGTAGAAAAACACACAGCTCTCTTAAATGAAACATAGTCTGAGTCTACAACAACTCTTCAAAGGTATACATTAGACTTGCGTTGCTTTTGGAAACAGAATAGAAAGAAGTTCACCTCTTGCAAACTACTTTACATTTCTGTCTCTCCCATCAGCAATCTGAGGCTCTCGCATCAGAAGAGAAATGCACATTCTCTAGGGGAAATTATTGATACTGTCCCAAATGTCTGATATACAAGGGCATTCACTGAAGGTCAACTCCCATCCCCAGTTCAGTTTCAGGAGGCACTTACTATTTCAACCTGGCAGAAAGCTCCGATGTTACTTGCCTGAAGGAGCTGGTTATGGCAGAAAACATCCTATAATAGGGAGAAGGTGGACTGACTAGTCCCTGAAGTGTTGCCTTGCATATCTGAGATTTGACTGTGACAGAAGCCACTGGGCAGGAGACATGGGGCATGAGAAGATGGTAATGTACTGTGGCCTCCCCAAAGCTCATCTCCAATATTCTCACTTTCACTGACTTCACCGGCTTCCTTGATGCTTTGTAAATATGCCAAGCACACTACTCCTTAGAGGACTTGCATTTGCTGTTCCCTCCATCTGAAATGCTGCTCTCCCAAACAGGCCATTGCTTGCTCATTGCTTGCTCCCTTGCCTAATTCAAGTGCTTGTCCAAATGTTGCCTCTTCAGTGAGGTCTTTCATGACCTACCTAAGTAAAATTCTAAATTAATCCCCTAATGTCTCCTAGAATCCCCTGTCCTCTTGCCTGATCTTTTTTTTTTTTTCATGATACTTTCCAACATCTGACATAAAATGTTTTATTTATTTCATAGTCTCTCTCCCATCACAGAAGGTAAATCATAAACTCAGAGAACTCTATTGGCTTTTGTTCACTGCTCTATGTAAAGCAGTGCTTAGCACACAATATGTCTCAAGAAATATTGGTGAATTAACAAATCAATATTTTAATGAATTAACTAATCAATTAATAAGAGGGTTATTAAAGTATTGAATCTCAGATAATGTCATGCTCATCAAAACTATATACTAAATATGACCTTCTCTAACAAAGTTGTTTACTCAAAAATGTATTGTTCTGGACTAGGAGATAAATGAAGTCAGTATAACCAAGTTCTGTTCATGTAGCTGTGTAAGTTTATACAGGCCCTTTCCTAGCCTCAGTCTTTTATCACAAAATACAGGAATTACACCAGGTTTTAAGTCCCTTCTAAACACCAATATCATATAATACTAAAAATAATAATAGCATTGGCTTTATATACAACAACAATAATAAAAATATTTACTGAGTGTTAATATGTGTCAGACATCCTGAGGGCATAGAAGCCATAAAAGTGAGTAAACATAGACTTCAATTCCACTGAACCTTACTGACAGTAGGAAGAAGACAAAATACAAAAATTTAATGAATAGTTAAATATTAATCCGAATTCATGCATTGAGAAGAAATGATGAATTTTAATATTCCCATCAGCTTTATAATTTACCTTTGGTTCTCTGGAGACGTGAAACAGTTAGATACTCGCCAGTGATGGTCAAGTAGCAACAGATCTTCCCCCAAAAGGTGAGAATCACCTCCATTTTTCAAAGAAAAATACCAGTGAGACCTTAGTTGTCAGGTACACCTCAGCCTTTCAGAGTGCTCATCACGTTGTTCACTTCCGTTTTCAGGATCAGTCTCTTTGTCCCTTTCAGAAAAGTTCTTTATGTTAATGCTTTTAAGAGCGTTATGTGTCATGAAAGAGTTGCCTTCCCTCTTTCTGTCTAAAGATATGGATGATAACTTTGTCTTAGCCACTAAAAACCTGCCATCAGTGTTTCCCGATAAATCCTTATCACCCATTTGCAGCTTTCAGTTTTGTTTGTCCTTCTCATCCCTTGTTTCTAGTCCTCACCTGTCTCCAAATACCAGCCATGTGTTTTTCCTGGCTTCAAGTTTTACATCTCTCAGATGAGGGCTTGGGCAACACATCATCCATGCCATTTGCAACTCTTTCATTTTGTTATAACTTAGTGTTTTCTGCAACAAGGAAATCTCTTTAAACTTATCAACTCTTCCCTTTCCTATACAATTTCAAGTCATAGAAAAGGAATGAGTCAGTGGTAATGATGGCTCTCAAAAAGCTATACCTGATGAAACATTAGCACCACTGCTAGGTGTGAAAAATTCCGAGTAATAACTATTCAGTCATGGTGGGGTGCAAGGTATCCATGCCTCCATACTTCTTTCTAGTTTATAAAAGAAGAGCACAATGATTGAGGACACATTACAAATATTCCATAATTTCTAAATGCAAATCAATCAAAATCAACACATCTATTTCTCTTTAGCCACACTGGCAGAAAGTCACCACTCTAACAAAATAAGCCATCACCTGCAATACTTGGAAAGAGGTGCATTTCTCAATTTATCCTGAGCTTGACCTCCCATTCCAATTAATTTTGTGTAGTCAACTCTAATGAAATATTAGATCACTCAGTAAGTATTCAGAAGTAGTGCAGAGACATGCAAAAGCCCTGATGTAAGGCTTGATGCAAGATCTTGATGTAAGTTCTTTCTCCAGCACTCTCTGGGCTTCTAGTTCATCATCTTTAGGATGAAAGCTTGAGAGACAATGCCACATGCTTGAGTAAGTTACTTCATCATACCTAATCTTTTCATTGTAATCATTTCATTGTATTCTTCTCTTAAGAGATATTAACAAGTAAAAACTGCAATCACCCTTGCTGAATCCCTGAGATGCTCCCATCACCTCTAACACAAGATAAGTCCCAAATCTCTCCTTTCTAAGTGGAAAGAAAAACTACAGTACTTTTCATAAAATCACTTCAGATGCCTGAGGGTGATAATTAGCACATTTCCTGAGCTCTCTCTTTTTCAGGTTAAGCAACGCCAATTCTCTTAACCTGCCATTAAAGTACTCATTTTATATACATACCCTCTCCACTTTTATGAGCTTCTTCCAAACTGCAGTCCAAAAATGGACACAATGCTTTAACTATATCCAAACAATATAACATATAAACAAAGATCACATCATGAAACCAGAAAATTGTGCTTTTTTAAAAAAATTAATTTGTACAGTTATTGAAATTTAAGATTCACTATATTTAATGTGTTCAAATAAAGTAAAATTAGAATTTTACTTAGCAATAAAACAAATCCAAATAAAGTCCTGTCACATCATAATAAAAAGATACATTTCAGTTTTAAAGATTTGTCACTGAAAATGAGGCAAAGATGGAAGCAATAATTCTGACCACTGTATCTCCTTGTTTTATGTGTAACTACTTAATATGTTTGAGCAGATACATTATTAAAGACATTTGAGGCCACAAAAGAGTCAAACTTCCTTGAAATGTTAATATTGTATAATATGAAAACCAAAAATAAAATTCTAAGGCCCCCAGCAACTTATAGAACCCCTCTTGGCTAAAAGAATTCCAAAATAAACCAGGAACTCTAGTTTAGGCCATGATGGGAAAAGGGAGGTAGGACATGCCTCATTATACATTCTTCCTTTGGAATTCAGGCACAAGTGACCAGCATTAACATTCAAACAGAGATCTTAAGACTGACATAACAGACTCTTTGTAGCAATAAAATTCTAACATGACTGGTAGCAGGCCGTGAAAGAAATTGAAGTATTTTACTCCAAAATATATTTATTTGACATATTTTGAAATGGCCCTGTAAAGCTGTCTCTTGTAAGGAAATCTACAATATGTAGCGAATCCTCTTCCCTTTCCCGATCTTTTCCCTGGTCCAGGAGATAATTCACTACGAGGAGTCTGGCACCTTTTTAAGTCTGGTAAAATCTCAGAAGCCTGGTACCTGAAGGTTTCATTTGCATAATAAAACCTTGGTCTCCCCAACCCTTTATCTTAACCCAGACACTCCTTTCTATTGATTCATGGTGTTTAGATAATAACTGTTTCAACCAATTGTCAATCAGAAAATCTTTGAATCTACCTATAACTTGGAGCCCTGCCCCTTCGAGTTGTCCTGCCTTTCCAGACGGAACCAATATACATCTTACATGTATTGACTGATGACATGTCTCCCTGAAACGTATAAAACCAAGCGATAGCCCGACCACTCTGGGCACATGTTCTTGGTATCTCCTCTGGCTATGCCATGGGTTATGGTCCTCATATTTGACTCAGAATAAATCTTGTCAAATATTTTACAGAGTGAAACTCTTTTCATCAACAAGCAGTAGTAACTTGAAACACAACATTAATTATTTTTCAAAGAATTCATGTAAAAATATTGTGCTGACAGAAAAACAGCAACCAAGAGAATTTTCGGCACCTCCCATATCAAATGAAGTTCTACTTGCTGCGATCTTTACTCTGGCTGTGGTATGGCGGCATGAAAACTGACCTCAGAAACCGTAATTATAGTCCTGATTTTGTGATTGAGTGAGACACATCTTTTATGAAAAAAATTTTATTTTATGAAAAAAGGCATATTATATTCATTATCTGTAAAGTTAGATGATTTTTAAAATTATATATTTAAAGTGTACAACATGATGTTTTGATATACAAATAGTGAAATGATTACTACAGTCAAGCCAATTACCATTTCCATCATCTCAGATAGCACTTTTTTGTAAGAGCACCTCAAATCTGCTGTTAGCAAATTCCCAGTATATAATACAATACAATGTTATTAACAATAGCCCTCATTCTGTACATTAGATCTTCAAACTTATTCATCCTACGTAACTGAAACTTTTTACTCTCCCTCCCTTAGCACCTCCCACCACAACTCTAATAACCTGGTAATCACCATTCTACTCTTTGTTTCTATGTATTCGACTTTTTAAAAAATATTCCACATATGAGTGAGATCATGCAATATTTTCCTTTCTGTGTCTGGCTTATTTCCCTTAACAAGATGCTCTCCAAGTTCATCTATGTGTCACAAATGTCAGGCTCTCCTTTCTTAAAGGCTGAATCATACTTTATTGCATATATACTACAGTTTCTTCATCCATTTATCTTTCTATGGACATTTAGGTTGTTTCCATATCTTGACTATTGTGGATAATGCTAAAATTAGGTAATGGAACTAAGGCTTCTCCTAGCTTTGTGATCACAAACCAGTGCGCTATAAGTATTAGAGAAATTCACCTTGAAAACATACATAGAACTAAATACCTACATTATATAAGTTGAAAACTTTCTTCTAGCCTTCTTATTTAAAAAGAGAATGACTAATAGGGTAATATTCATGCTCAAATATAAAAAGGCCAGTCCAAGGCCAGGCACAATGGATCACGCCTGTAATCCCAGCACTTTGGGAGAATGAGGCAGGAGTTTAAGACCAGCCTGGAAACCCTAGCTTTACAAAAAATACAAAAATTAGCTGGGTATGTGGCATGCACCTGTGGTCCTACCTACTCGGGAGGTTGAGGTGGCAGGATCACTTGAACCCAGGAGGAGGAGGTTGCAGTGAGCTGAGATTGTACCACTGCACTCCAGCCTGGGCAAGGGAAACAGGGCAAGACTCTGTTAATAATAATAATAATAATAATAAATAAATAAAAATAAATATAAATATAAATAAATAAATAAACTAGTCTAAGTCATTTTAGGCAAAACTTTCAGAAATTTGAAAGAGTTAGATTACATGTAGGTATCCACCTTAATTATTTAAATAACAATATATATTATTAGTATTTTCTCTACATTGCTCAGTCTTTGAGAGTTGCAGGAGATTTCAAACTGATTTCCAAAAGATGGTATTTCATTCTATACCTGACAAAGTCTGTTTAATATTTAAATAAAACAGTACTTATAATCTATAAAGCATTTTAAATATGCTGTTTTTATATTCCCTCTATCTTTTCAGCAAAATTAATCCCTTATCCTATAATTTTAGAATTGTGTTTTATCTTCCTTATACAGGCATACCTTACAGATACAGTGAGTTGGGTTCCAGACCACCACAATAAAGTGAATATTGCAATAAAGCAAGTGACACAAATTTTTTGGATACTAGTACATAGAAAAGTTATATTTACATGATACTATAGTCTATTAAGTGTATAAGAGCATTATGTCTAAAAAATAATGTACACAACTGAATTTGAAAATACATCATTGCTAAAAAATTGCTGACAATCATCTGAGCCTTCAGCAATTCGTAATCTTTTTGCTGGTGAAGAATCTGGCCTTGATGTTCATGGCTGCTGATTGATCGTGACGGTAGTTGCTGAAGACTGGGAGGGCTTTGGCAATTCCTCAAAAGGAGACAACACTCAAGTTTGTCACATCAATTGACTCTCCCTTTCACAAACTTTTTTAATAGAATGTTGATAGTATTTTACCTACAGTAGAACTTCTTTCAAAACTGGAGTAAATCCTCTCAAACCTTGTGTTATGGTTTGGTTCTGTGTCCCCACCCAAATCTCATCTGTAATTTTAATCCCCATAATCTTCACATCAAGGGAGAAACCTGGTGGAAGGTGATTGGATCGTGGGGGCAGTTTTTCCTCCATGCTGTTCTCATGATACCGAGAGAGTTCTCAGGAGATCTGATGGTTTGACAAGTGTTTGACAGTTCCTCCTACAGGATTGCATGACCATGCCCAGCTAATGTTTAAAAAAATTTTTGTAGAGACAGGGTCTCACTGTATTGCCCAGGCTGGTCTCAAACTCCTGGACTGAAGCAATCCTCTTGTCTTTGCCTCCCAAAGCACTGGGATTATAGACATAAGCCAAAGTCTTGAAACCTTCACAGTTATTCATGAGGATTGAAATCAACTCCTTCCAAACTACTGTCAATATTGATATTTTCGCCTACTCTTATGAATCATAAATATTCTTAATATCATCTCAAATGATGACTCCTTTCCAGAAGATGTTAAATTTACTTTGCCCAGATCCATCAGAGGAATCACTATCTATAGCAACTAAGCCTTATGAAATATATTTCATAAGTAATTACTCTTGTGATCCACAGCTATTTGATCCATGGCTACAGGATGGCTGTTGATCATTCATGGATCATAACTGTTTGATCCATGACTGCAGGATGGCTCTTGTGTTAGCAGGCATAAAAACAACATTAATCTCCTTGTATTTCTCCATGAGAAGTCTTGGATGACCAGGTGCATTATAAATGTGCAGTAATATTTTAAAAGAAATCTTTCTTTTTCTGGGCAGTAGGTCTCAACTGTGGGCTTAAAATATTCAGGAAGCCATCCTTTAAACAAATGGCCTTTCATCAAGGATTTTTTGTTCTATTTATAGAACACAGGCAGAGTATATTTAACATAATTCTTAAGGGCCCTAGTATTTTTAGAATGGTGAATGAGCATTGGCTTCCGTTTAAAGTCACCAACTGCATTAGCCCCTAACCAAAAAAGTGAGCCTGTCCTTTGAAGCTTTGAAGCCAGACATTGACTTCTTTCTCACTATGGAAGTTGTAGTTGGTATTTTCTTCAATAGAAGACTATGCAATCTCCATTGAAAATCTGCTGTTTAATGTAGCCACCTTTGTCGATTACCTTAGCTAAATATTTTTGGATAATTTGCTGTAGCTTCTACATTAGCACTTGCAGGTTTTCCTTGTGCATTATGTTACAGAGATGGCTTCTTTCCTTAAACCTCATGAACCACCCTCTGCTAGTTTCTAACTTTGATTGTGCAGCTTCCTCATCTCTCAGCCTTCACAGGATTGAAGAGAGAGCCTTGCTCTGTATTAGACTTTGGCTTAAGGAAATGTTGTGACTGATTTGATCTTCTATCCGATCACTACAACTTTCTCATCAGCAAAGAGACTGTTTCATTTCCTTATCCTTCCTGTGTTCACTGGAGTAGCACTTTCAATTTCCTTCAATAACTTTTCCTTTACATACACCACTTGGCTAACTGTTTAGGGCAAGTGGCCCAGCTTTCAGTGTATTTCAGCCTTCAATATGCCTTCCTCACTCAGTTTAATCATTACTAGCTTTTGATTTTAAGTGAGAGACATGTGACTCTTCCGTTCACCTGAACATTTAAGAGACCATTGTAGGGTGATTAATTGGCTTAATTTTATTATGTTTGTGTCTCAGGAAATAGGTCTGAGAAGAGGGAGAAAGATGGGGGAACAGTCAGTCAGAACACACACAAGAATTAACAGGTGAAATTCTATTTGAGAAGTCAATTATATCTACAATACTGAAAACAGATTTTGGTGTGATATATTCTCTAGTAACTTTAAATTTGTTTCTTTTCCTTCAGCAGTCAGAACACATACAATATTTATGGATTAAGTTGTCTATGTGGGCATGGTTTGTGGGACTCCCAAAGCAATTACAATAACAACATCAAATATTACAGATCACTATGAAAGTTATAATAATAGAATAACTTTAAAGATTGTAAGAATTACCAGAATGTGACACAAAGACCTGAAGTGAGTATGTGCTGTTAGAAAAATGGGACAATAGACTTGCTCAGCTCAGGGTTTCCACAGAGCTTCAATATGCAACACATACAACATCTGCAAAGTACAATGACACGAGGCATTCCTGTATAATTTTTAAGCCATGCTGTTTTCTACACTAGATCAACCACGTCTTATAACAGGAATTCTCTTAACTACAGTGATTAGCATACCGCCTGATTCTTAGCAATTATTCATTTTTTGGTTAAATGAAGGAAAACAAATGAATTTAAAGTAACTAGAGAATATATCACAACAAAATGTGCTTCAGGTGCTGTAGACACAATTGGTTTTTTATGCAGAATTTCATATGTTAATCCTCAGCCTCCCTTTAAATACACACATTCCTTCCAAATATAATACAAAAATGTAGTGAATAGGAGACTCCATTAGTTCCTTTCAGTGGTAAAAGATGAAGTCTTGGCATTTTCTTTAAAATAATTCCTTAAAATTATATATTCAAAATATGTATATTATTTGGACCCACTATTGGTAAGACTTATGATTTAATAATCTAAACTCAGTGATATCCTTAAATACATAATAATCTCATAATGTAAACTCTAATAATCACATGCTTTCATAAACTGGAAAAAAGTCTCTGGATCATCTTTTCTTTCACCCACCTCATATTACCAATGACGTAACAGAAGCACATGAGGTGATGCGACTTTGCCAAGGTCACATCAAGTCACCGACTGACTGCCGAACAGCACCCGGATGGATTCCAGATCACCCGACTCCCAGCCCAGTGCCATTTCCTTCCTTCCTGTCCTCTCCGATTTATTCATCTAGAACTAACTGACCACGCAGAAACAATTGGGAATAGTCAGGCCTCTATTAATAACAACTTGCTTGTCATATAGTACAATATCATTAACAAAGCACTTCCCAAATACTTTCTCTCCTTGAATCCCCACCTCAAGAACCCCAGATGCAAGATATTTACCTCCACTTACAACACACTGAGGCCTAGAAAGATAAAATGAAATGTCCAAGGTCACAGAGCCAAACTTGAACCCTGACCTTTTTACAACACATCTAGTTTTCTGTACATCAATCCACAGCAATTTTTGTTATAAAGATAGAATCAAAGGAAAAGAATTATTCACTAAAACCCTATTACATCAAGATTCTAAGGGGGCTTCCCCAGTAAATTTGTGAAGTGTTTATTAATATAGAAGATGATTTCAAAAGAATGTTGATACTAACCAGATGAATAACCCATGCAAAAGTAACAGATGAATTGTTGAGGAAAAGGACAAGACAGTCACTGAAACGAATGTTCAGAAAATGGATTCACACATCAAGGACAAGAAAGGCCTTCATTCCCCATTTATTTCAGTTTCCACTTTTGAGTTGAGGAAACTGAAACACCTCTAACCTCAGGCCTCAGGAAGCAGAAATCCCAGGTTATCTTAAACAACAAAGGTTGTAATCGTTGTAGCTCCAGAAATGCCACCCTTTGAACTGATGCAGAAATCTCCTCGTTGGGACTCACAAAAGGTCCTGAGAAGTACAATTTCAGTCACTAATGCCAGGGGTGCAACTAATGACAAGGCTGTACTTAGAATGCAAAGAGGTGTTCAGAGCTGGCTTCATGGGAGCTGACTGAGAACAGCACATACAGTCTCTGTCAAGAAGGAAGAGAACCAGAAGACGGGTCACAACACACATACACAATAATAAAGAATCATGCTGTTCCCCATTGTTCAAGAATGAGAACAACAGCTGGGCACAGTGGCTCATGCCTGTAATCTCAGTACTTTGGGAGGCTGAGGCAAATGAATCATGAGGTAAGGAGATTGAGACCATCCTGGCCAACATGGTAAAACCCCGTCTCTACTAAGAATACAAAAATTAGCTGGGCATGGGGGCATGTGCCTATAATCCCAGCTACTCGGGAGGCTGAGGCAGGAGAATCGCTTGAATTTGGAAGGCAGAGATTGCAGTGAGCCGAGATTGCGCCACTGCACTCTAGCCTGGGTGACAGAGCGAGACTTTGTCTCAAAAAAAAAAAAAAAAAGAATGAGAACAACAGAGAATGTTTTCTTTCTGATTTTTAGAAACAGCATAGGAATTTCTTCCACCAAGGTGGAGGAGAAACTTTTTATGCCGAACCAGATTTCCCAGGGATGAGGATTGATGACTTTCTTCCATGGACAACAGGAATTTTAGTCACATGGAATAGGATCCATTATTTAGAGGGCTCTAACAGACTGGGGTGAGAGATGAGAGGCATTTCAAAAGTGAAAGAAGGAGATCTTGAAGTGTGTGTGCTACATGTACATCATCCCTGAGACTTTAGCTACTTTATGCCTCAGATATAATGAAAAGTGCTATAAAAATTAAATAAACAAAGATTTTACGTTACTATATTGAGGGCTTTATAGTATTCACTCAATTAACCTTCTATTGTATACTTAACATGTGCCCAGTCACTGAAATTACAAAGCAGAATGACATAGTCCTTATAGAATTAACTCAATTTATCTTCTATTGTATGCTTAACATGTGCCAAGTCACTGAAATTACAAAGAAGAAGACATAGCCCTTGCCTTCATGAAATTCACAGCCTAGAAAACAAGCTAGGACCCAAGAACTATAGTATAGCATAGAAAGAAATCAACACTACAGGAGAGATTTGAAGGACCAGGAAAAGAAGGACTTCTTAGCGGAAGAGGATCAAGGAAAAGCTTTATTGAGAAAATTAAAATCTAAGCATTTGTGGAAATACAAAGTTAATATACTTTGGGAAGATATTATAATATCACTTTCAAGTTATATTGTGCTTTGAATGAGGAATGTAATTATTGTTAATATTATATTACTGATAAAGAACTGACAATTGAACAATATATTTTTATAGTTCTTAGCTTCCCCATAATATACCATTTGCTAATTGTTAATTAAGTCATGAAACCATATATTTAACAGAATACATTACATTCTTAAGTGTTCACCGAAGACAACATTGTCTGCCTCTCCAAAATGTTTAAACTCTATGTTTATACATCTGTTGTGTGCTTTCAAGACAATGTAAACACAGAAATGTCTCAAAAATATATTGCAAAATGACATACTGAAGCTTCTTCCGGGCAACTGTCCCCTGAATTTGCTGGCTGATTTGAAATTCAATCAATACTAACCTGTACAAATAAAAAGAGCCCTGTTCTTCTAGTTTAAGAATGGTAACCCTGCTTTCAGAAGAAGCAGTGAGAACTCCAAGCCATTCTCTCTTTATGGCATTACATGACAGAGTTTGGAGTCTTGTATCTATATCCAAAGTACAGCTCCTTCATTTATGTTACTGCTTTGAAAGAACTTCTTAGAGGTTTCTAAAATCAGTATGTCCAGATCTCTGAGACTCAGAGCCACTGATTAAAATTTCAGTCATATCAAAAAATAATAGGGCTTTTGGGTGGGGGCTCATTATAATTTAGTGGAAAGTGTATTACTATGAGACTCAAGAAACCTAAGTTTCAGTCCTGACTTCACTAGGATTGAGCCAGTTTTTCCAGATAAAATGAAGAAGCTGAAAATTACTTCCAAATTCTCTTCTGACCAAGTTAAGACTCTATTATGGTGCTAGGAAAGTACGAAGTTTTCCAGTTACAAATTGGCAAGGGGATTGTTCTGGAAAATTATCGCTTGAATAGTGAGAGTTAAGACACATTTCCAATCATGAGTTTTGAAGGCAGACTTAATCACTCCCACCCCCTAGAGCCTCTAGCACTTGTTAATATCTTTATGATGGCATTTACCATATTGCAAGTTGAACACTGGTGTCTGTCTTCCATGATAGCATGGAAGGTTCATGAGGTCAGTCACTTATTCATTATCCTGTTTTGCCAACGCATGGCGATATGCATGGCTCAGGCTATGTGTCCAATGTATGCTTGAAAAGTGGAAGAATAGATGAATGAGAATGTCAAAGGTAACGTTAAAAACTTCTCTGGAGATGACCTTGGTAATTTTTCTTAAGCCAGTAACTTTTTAAAGCTATTTGCATGGTGTTTTCTCAAGGGAAGAATACCTTAATGACCCTTATGTCTGACAACCTACAGTATATTGGATAAACTGAGGGAGCTGGACAGGGCACTGCTGAGAACTCCCCAAAATGCTGCATCAAGCACTTCTGAATGGAGAGCATCTTTCCACAGGGTTATTTAGTATTTTTGGATGTAAAGAGACTTCCAAGTAAGTATAAAATATTGAACACTGGCTTTTACTTTCATTCCTACATGAAACATAATTAAAAGTACAATAAATGGCATGTGTGCTTATATGTTTTGCATAAATCTTTAAAGATGGAATAAAAGAGAGAGAAGACAACAGCAAGAAAATTTTAGAACTGGAAAACCAGCTGGTGAAGGTATATTTTTCAGATCTGAGAAAGCTTAGTCCTAAGTCAGCAATGGAGAAAGTCAATAGGCAACCTAACTTGGATTGCACAATCTCCAGAAGTTTAGAAAGTGTTAGCACCAGGTTTGTCTAGGAGTGAGGTGAAGGAGAAAAGGGTAAATTATGCAAAAATGGTGGAAAGTTTGTTTTTAGGACGGTATTATAACCTCAAATCCTCTCCCAAACATCAAGCATCTAGCCAACTGCCCTCCTCAATCCCAGCGGAAGACTAGATGTTTGTTCTTTGTACTGGACAGAGCAGAAACTCTCTGCATAGTGGGCAGAGTGAATACCACACTGAAAATCAGGAGGTTAAGTGAAGATTTATACGGATTACCAAAACCCACAGGACCCTCACAGCCAGGTCTTTCCCAAAGAGTCTTCTTTGAGGAATCTTGGGAAACATAAGAGGTAAGACCTAAAATATGGACCTCAGGAGCTCCACAGTGAAAAGCCACCAACATCACTCTAAAACTAAGATCACTGACAACAAGCCCCACCCATGTACACAAAGCTCCTAGTCACCTTTTTAGCCCCCTACACACACTTTTAAAAATGAACAGGTAACCAAATATAAAAACATCTTCAGATAATCTCTAACATGAAAGATAGAAATGAAAACAAACAAAAAGCTTACTGGAAACAGAGGTTATGGAAGGAGATTAAAACTTCTTTAAAAACGTAAATCATAAATATTCTCAGCAAAGTATTAGAAAATATCGCATCTGTGAAATAAGACGGCATAATATAAAATTAAACAAAGAAAACTGACAAATAAGCCTCTTGGAAATGAAAAATCTGATACCAGAAATTAAAGATAACATCTAAGAAAAAGATTAAAAGATAAATTTGGGCCCATAATCTAGAAAATAGAGAAAAGGCAAAAGAGATAGAGAATAGGAAATAAAACATATGAAAAAGAGAAACCTATGAAAAATAATCCAAAATATAAACAATTAAGTAAGATTTCCAGAATACCAGAACAAAATGACAATAACAACAACAACAACAAAAAAAACAGAGAGTAGGAGATCATTAAGAAAATAATTTCAAAAACTAAATTATTTTCAATTTTCTAGAGATTAAAGAATTAAAGAAAATGTTCTAGAATTAAAGAAGAATTTCCACAGTAAATACACAGCATAATGAGTGAAAATGAAACTATAAGCAGGCAAATTATTATCAATTTTCAAAACACTGAGAAAAAAACATAGACACTAAAAGTTTTCAGAGAAAAAAATATCAGGCATGTACAAAAAATAAGAAATCAGAATGTTAGAATGACATCAGACCAGAACTGGCAGAAAAAAGATGTTGTAATGGTGTAATTAAGTTCTGAAGAACAATTATTTTAAACCTAGAATTCTATACCTAACCACATGATTGTTCAAATATGAGGAAAAATGAAGATATTTTCCAATATGAGAAGGCTCAGAAATTTTATTGTGTATCCTTTGTTTTAGGAAGCTGTTGGAGAATGTATTCCACCAAAATAAGAGAGTGAACTGAGAAAGAATAATACAGAGGATGCAGGAGAACAAGAGATCCAAGCAGACACCTGCAAAAATTTTCTAGGGTGATGGATAAAGAAACCCCGGGTCCAAAGCAATGCACAGAGAAAAGTGTGCACATAGCACCCAGTCATCAGGTTCTGAGGGATAGTACTTCAAGACGAAATTGATAGAATATCTGTGCATCTGAGTGTCTTGAGATGCGATTCAGATAACTGGCAGGGACTTGGAGTTAAATATAGTACAAAGTATGTAGAAAGCTGGGCACATAAAAATAAGACAGTTATCAACCACAGAAAAAACAAAATCTTATGACAAAAGGAGGAGTAATCATAGTTTAATTTGTCTTAGTCATGAAAGTATTTACATAATCATAATCATGCAACTACTAAATACTGATCTCACAAAAATAACAATGTACCAGCCTTGGAAAGATGGTGAGATGGAAAGGATGCATGTTGTGGTGAGAATGTGATAAAAGGAGAGACTTGAAAGCTATTTCCTTGGTGGGACATCAATAAAAAGAGCTGAGAAATTAAGAGGTAGTAAGAAGAGAATATTGTTTAGCATATGAAGGTAAATATCAACAAGAGTTGAAAGTGCTAGTAGAGGAAAAAAATGGGAGAGAGGACAAGAAAGTACTATATTTCACAACATACTTTCTATAACTGTGACAAAAATAGCAAGTAAAACAGAAAAAGAAAGAAGAAATCACCTCAAATTTTATGCGTGAGAGATTGTTTTTATGTTGCTTTTGCTCTAGAAGCATTTCTGATGGAATTGAGTATCACAGGAGATTGCAGTGTGTTCCCCAGCATCCTCCCGTCTTTACTAAGACACGATTCAATGGGGTCAGTTGAGATTAAAAGAGGTTGCTCAGAGAAAAGACAAGGCTGTCGTTGCCATCTGTCTAACCGCACCTTATGGTTATTAGATGAAAATCATCTGCTGACCTTCATCTTCAAAATCTTGTTCATAAATCTTTTACCAATCAAGTTGAGACCTTCCCTATACAAGGTGCTTTCTAGATTTCAACCACTGATCATGATGATGCAGTTTGGTATGATGTGTCTTCCCGGAACAGTTTTAAGAGTTTGATTCAAAAGCATAATCTTTGTGGAGCTGCCATACTTTACAGCACTACACTGAGCTACAACTAAAGGCACACATTGGAAGTGTGGTGCTTAAATTTCATTTAAACAGTTAAGCAAACTCGAATCCGTCAGACTCAGCAAAACCCCATGGCGATGATTTTGTACCAGAGCATTTTGTACCAGACACTGAAAATAATAATATCTACATTTTACTGAATGCTTATTATATGCCAGGTAGTGTGGTAAATACTTATATTATCTTATTTAATAGTCAAAACAACCCTATAAATATCTACTGTTATTATCTCCGTTATATAGATAAGGAAATCTAGGATTATGGAGATTAGGACCCTTGCCCAGTGTCTTCAGCTAGGAATTAGGCAGATAAAAATCAAGACTAGAACTGGATTCAGAAACCCCTCTTTTAGAATTCTGTCTTCTCTAAAGAAGGGTCATCAGAATACCAAAAATATGCCATTGAAAGAGTGATGGGTGAGTTTGGAGACAAACGTATTTCTGACATGAGTCTTCATATATTTAAGCATAAAAGAGTTTGAGAAAATTCATATAACACAGTTGCAAAATGCACGCATATTAGTACTTGTGTCATTTTTACTCCATTATAATTCTGAGTCTTAATAATTTATAGATCTTAAGGAAATAATTTTTAAGACTGACACTTTTCAAAAGATTATTTTCAAAAGGACCTTTACCCTAGAATACTAGTCTATAAATTTCAATGCTGGAATTTTGGAGAGTTGAGAGCCAAAAGTGAACAGGAATGAAATTCATTGTTCCATTAAGCAAGAGAAGTATGTTAGCGGCAGAGATTGGCAAAAATCGGAGTGAAATACTGGGTCACAGTATTTCTTCTGGCCCTGACAGTGTGCTTGTACGTATGCCTTGCTTTGCACAGTAGATGTGTTCTTGAAAAGCTAGTGAATAATTAAAGCTTTGTAAGTAGAATTGTATTCTAGAAGCACTAGGAATCTAATTTTTTAAAGATGATTACAGTAATCAATGTTTTTGAAATGTAAATGAAATCATCACCTACATTACATAATTTGTAACAGGCTTCCACAATTTGCTTGCAACCTTTCTTCCTTTCTTACATGATTCATCATCTACTGTATCCTGTCCCAACCCTACATGGTTCATGAGGGAAGAATATCAGTACTATATTCAGCCCCTAAAACAGTGTCCAGCACAATAAACGGACACTGGATGAATGAACTAAGCAATCCATTAATCTTTTCCTAGTTACTACATGTATATTAATGTCTCTCTACCTTTGCATATAATATTTCACAGCCTAGAATGATTTTCCAATGTTTTCATTTTATCCCTTCTGCAACAGTGAGTTCATATGTCAACTCCTTTCTAGATGTCGAATTCCTCTCTATATTCCCAAAAGATTACATTTATATATTTAGTGTAATAGGGGATAGTTTAAACCTTATCTTAGTCATTGGTTCCTGGCCTATAACAGCTAGCCAGAGCAATACACACAGACAATATGATGGTAAAAGTAAATTTAATCTAAATTTTCACACGCATGGCCAACTGTCAGTTCTTCCTAGGTTTCTGTTTATGCATATCTTCAAAAGCTAATTTGTGAAGCGTTCTTTAGGTCAGTAACTTCATGGTTTTTCATGTCTAGCACCAGTGACAAGCAATGTGCATGGCACAGATAAATGGATACGTCCAAGCATGGATCCTTGTATTAATTAATTAGCCAGTGTGGTTGTGGGTAATGCTGGGCTAATTGTCTATGTGTGATCTCATTGACTCTTTTAAGCTATGGAATTCCCTCATGAGAATGCTATCCCTGATCCCTTATTCTGATATTTCTGAATAATCAGCAAAATACACATCTATTTCTAGATTGAATTCCCAAGTGCAAGAGAATCTTAGACTAGATTGTCTACACCAGGGTTTCTCAAAGATCTAGACTAGCAGCATCAGCACCTTCTGGGAACTTGTAGAAAAGCAAACAAAAAAGCCCAGGCTCACTCTGGGTTCACTGAATCAGAAACTCAAGGGGTGGGGCCCAGTGATCTGTGTTTTGGTACACACTGAAGTTTGAAAACTGGTCAGAAAGTTGTCCTTACTCTTCTGACATGAACAATGCAATGTTTCCTGGACCCAACCAACGACGTCAACATCCCTGTTAAAATAGTCAGGTTCTTTCTTCTGAAGAAATTAGACTTCATTGTAAGCCAGACAATGGGAATAAAATAGTAAACCTATGATTTAAAAAATCAGTATAGTAATCAATTGATGTCACTGTTATTCAGTTTTTATTGCATAATTTAAAACGAGTATATCTTAACTACATTGTTTTAAACTGCATACCACAGCTGCATGGCGTTCTATGGTTCCAAACAGATAAAAATGAGTGAAATAAAACTAGGCAAGGTGAAGAGGAATCTTAAGGATTTTAAGTAAAGAATCCAGCCCCATATAGAAGCAGAGGAA
Source organism: Macaca thibetana thibetana (assembly GCF_024542745.1). Lineage (NCBI taxonomy): Eukaryota > Metazoa > Chordata > Mammalia > Primates > Cercopithecidae > Macaca > Macaca thibetana. The sequence goes on along the minus strand of NC_065579.1, from coordinate 5,666,505 downwards.
GTAGTAAGCCTAAGGGTCAAATACTAACAACAAGAATAACAACCGTAGCAGCTGTGATTATTGAGTACTAATTTTAAGCTTGGTTCTTTATATATATTTTCCTCATTTGTCTCCATCTAGAAAGAGAGTCATTGTACAAATTAGGAAGCAAGGATACAGAAATATATCTTACCCAAGTTACAAAGACTAAAATGTTGTTAGTTATGTGTTTGATTTCAAGTCTTATGATCTTTCTACCACACCACTGAGCTGCCCAGGTAAGCAGAACAGTTTTTCAGTGTGAGGGTTAGAAAAAGAATCTGCAACTCGGTGCTTAATTAAGTCCCTAGGGGTGGAAGCCGACTTAAGGCACATAAGAGCAGTGGGTTCTTTCTTGAACCCACCTGGAAAGAACCCACCTGATAACAGGCAGGAAGTCCCAGCGATTCCTCAGGTCTGTATCTCACTGGCCCAGGGCTTGAGTGAGACTAAGCCTGCAGAGATTGGGTATTCTGAAGGTTAATAAAATCTGTACATACACAATGGGACTAGTTTTTCAGTAACAAAGGAAGGTTGATTGGCTTATAAGACTATGCTAAAGTATGCCTTAGGTGTTAAGTAGTGGATAAGCTCATAGACTCTGAAGCCAGTCTGCAACTTACTAGCTGTGTGACCTGGGCAAATTACTTAACATCTCTATGCCTGACTTTTCTCATCCCTAAAATAGGGATGACAATAGTGCCTGCCTCATTGGGTTTTTATGAGGCTTAAGTGAGTCAATATATGTAAAGTACAGTGCCTAAACATAGTAAAAGCTGCATAAGCATTATTTCAAAAGACTCAGTTATCTTTTCAAATGTCCTTTCAATGTTTGACATGAATAAAGCACGAAAGCATGAAGAATAAAGAGCTTTTTTAAGTTTAGCTGGATCTGTTTAAATTTATAACTGAGTCCAACACCTATTACAGTTTCTTTTTCCCATAAAGCATAGAAAAAAAATCTGCTTTATGGGAAAAAGCTGTAATAAAATATTGATAAAAGATTTGAAAAAGGATAAAAGCCCACTCATAATTCAATCATTATCCAAATATTGCCACTTTTTACATAATACAATCTACTATTTGTCAATGACCAAATTTTACATTATTATAATTAGTGCATATATCCACATGTACTATTTTTATAATTACCCTTATGTCATAAATACTTCTGATTATAACTCATGTTCATAAACATGTTAATGACTGTTAGATATTTCCCTTTCTTTTATTCTTTGCATAATCAAGAAATTCAGTTTATTAACCATGAAACCCTTAGACCTTGGATAACTTTCATCTGATAGTAGAAAATGCTTCTTCTATCTAAAATGATCAGTAGTAAATCAAACATTGGAAGACATAGTTATTGGTTTTTAAATTGTTTGAAGGCAATGAAGGACTGAGTGCAATTGTTTTTCAATAATATATTACTAATGATTGAGAACTAAAGAAAATCAAACTTCCTATCAGTAATGTCAGTAAAACACTCAGCCCTTGGACTGTTTGTCATTATTCTGTTAGTCTTTCTTTCTTTCTTTTTTTTTTTTAGCAAGAAGGTGCTAGTTAGGGCTGGCGGAGAGAAGAAAACCATATCCACCAAATCAACTTCACATATGACTGTTGTATAAATAAACTCATCTTAATTGTAAAGAGGACACATATGAGGGTGAAGAAAAGACGTTATAAAAACATAATGTACAATCTGCTAAGCAAAAATGCCATCAAGTTCGCCAAAAGAGATAGGAGAGAACAAGCAGCTGATCATAAATCTTTAAACGGAATGTATCCACTGTAGTTCCTATATAAACACTTCACAAATGCTGGATTTTTCAATCCCAGAAGTGAAAAGAATCTTGCCTCTAATCCACTCTTGTTTTGCAGATGAAGAACAAGGCCTTAGAAAGAAAGCCACCAGCTCAACCTGAAGATGGGGCGGGAATTAGGATTCAAATCCAGGTCTCCAGATTCCCAAGACAGGGTCTTTTCCACAAGGCCACTGCAGCCATCCGTCAATTCAGACGTACACTACACTGTGACCTATGTGGTCACAATCATGCTATATACAAACTTTAGCCAAGTAGCACTTTTTCCTCTGTCTTAGTGCTTTCTCACTCAGAATCACATTAACTGCTCCATAGAGTTATAAATCCAACAACTTCAGTTGAACAATTCACAGCATCGAAAAGCTAGCTCAAACTCAAACTGAGTCCTTAAAATTTGATGTGGTAATTATGATCATGCTGTTTTATTTTCTATAGAAGTTAAGCCTAAAGAGGATCAAGAAAGAATACAAACAAGCTTAAAATAACAATTTCTTTGTAACAAGAAAATAAAAAATCAATAATGGGCAAACTAAGAGAGAGAGAGAGAGAGAGAGAGAGAGAGATTTAGTACATTGAGGTTCATCCATGGAATAAATAGAGGAACCATAACCTGATCCCAGATCTTCTAGCATTTAACAGGTTAGATTAGAATAATCTAAGTAGTCTGTTAGATTAATCCATTAGAATATTAGTTATATTTCATTGGAACATGCACCATCTGTATTGTATACCTCAGTGTATCACCAGAGTATACAATATCATAATCCCACCAGTGTGCATACTACAGGTAGAAAGGCTCAGCCTTAGAACAGCTAACAAATAGCAGGTTCTAAGGAAATACTGCTTATTGAATCAATCAACCAATGGTCTTATTTTAAAAGACTGGCACTGATTGGTCTGTGCTATTGCTTTAGTTGTCTCCCTCACATTTATGTTACTGTTATTGAGGGTTTTGCTATATTTGCATAATCTGTTTGTTTTTCATGCTAATGCAAATCACAGCCCATAGTAAAAAAAAAGGACTCATTTCATCTCATCTTAAATTATCTGTAGGCTTGCAAATAAACAGTGATTTACATGGAAACTTTTATCTTGATACATAGCAAATATTTCTCTTTTAAATCCCAGAAGAAAGAAAGAAGTAAACCAAATTCAATTTTAAATAGTGCTAGAAATGTTGAAAATAGTTTGAAATGAAAGAAAACCCTTTAGATAAAATGTATAAATAGTCTAATTTAAAATTTTCCAGATTTAAACAGTTAGAATGATCATATAATAAATCTTATATAATAGTCTTGTTTGTAGAGAATCTAACCCCAATTTATTAAAATATGTGAAAGAGACTAAGAGCAAAAAAAAAAAAAAAGATAGAAAGAAAAGAAAGAAAAACAGCCCAACACATTTTGAAGCAGAAAGCGTATCTAGATTTTTCAGTTCCCAAGTATCTGAAAAGAAATTTCGCAATTTACCTGTGTTGAGGTTTGTTCAATCTGTTTGAGTGCTATCAGTACTGGAGGATTCGAGGAAAACCTGATTGTTTCGCGTGGGTGATAATTGTAGAAGTGAATGAGGTAGGGAGACACTGGCATTGCTGCCTCCTCCTGCCTGCTTGTTAAAGGAATCTTTGGTGCGTTTAGTTATCTTCTGAACGGCCTCTGAAAGTTTCTGGATTCTTTTTCTGCAGTCTAGTCCCTTTGGGCTGCTTCTCAGGCTAATGTCCAATCCACAAACAAGAGAGAAACGAAAACCTAACCACAGAACGGCAGCTTCCCTTTACTTCTTTCTCGTAGTTTAAAGTCTCACTTTTAATTATGTGTGCTTTTTGAATCATCAGTCACGGGGCGTGTTTCAGGTAAAAAGCCAGGCAGAGTATGCACTACAGAAAAAGAAAAGATCTGTGAAGGGGCAACAGGTGTCCTTTGGGACTTCTGCCTAGGTGCCATCAGTGGCATCGCAGCAGTTAAATACCACGGCCTCCCTGGGTGGGAGTCTCACATTCCCAAAGACAAGGAGACAGGGACTATTTCAAAAAGTAACTGGAGAGATGAGAAAGCTAAAATTAGAACTATTGACATAGATCCTAAAAAAATCCTACCGTGCTCTGCATGCAAGGATGCTAATAAGGAGATGAGGAAGAAGATGCTGGGGAAAATGGCATGTCATCTTAGCCTTAAACTCCTGCCATCTATTTTGCATATCTATTTTCAATCCCAAGTCTGTAGTACAGAAATGAAATCTCTCTTCTACACACACTCTCTTAACTCTAAAGAGGGTGATAATAAAAGACAAGGCCCAGGCAGTAGGAGTCCTACAGTGCTCTTGATAAAGAACACATGTATGTGTTAGAGTTTCATAGAAACCATCTTGGAGCTTATCTGTGGATTCATAATTGAGGATGTACATCCTCATCACCTGAGTGCTTCTTAAATATCTGAGTTGCAGGTATTACAGGATGTCCAGTGGTTCTGAGATGTACCCCTGATTGAGACCATTGTTAGTGGCCAGAATTTACACAGTTTATGTTTTAAATCCACCCAAGGTGTAATACTTGGCTCAATATATCTCCATCCCCAGACCCACAAGATGTTATATAACTGCCTCAAAACTAAGTCCTAGCAAAATAGAGACAAATTCAGGTGTTGGAGAAGTTACTATTAAAACTGTAGAATAAGCACAAAAGAAATCCCTTTTGGTAAATTTAAGTTTTTGTGGGAGTTAATGAAGATGATTTATTGAGTGTCTATGCATGTACTTGCTGCTAAATCTCCCAAAATGGCAGAGGACCAATTTCTACCATCCAGGATCTCACAGTCTAGTGTAAAGACAGACACAGTTAAAAAATGATGAAAGTCAGATTATAGTTCTAAAGAGTTATAAATACTTTATTAGCATGAGTTTTATTTAATAATCATGACATTATAGTATGGCACTTGGGATGGGTATAAGAATTCTTATTTTGCAGAGAAACAGAGGTAAGATGAGTTGCCTAAGTCATTTAGTCTTTATGAGCCTTTGTTTTGTTATAAAATAAAGTTAAAATGCCCAATCACACGGTCTTAAGGGAGATTGTATATATTAAAAGCCTTTTGAAAAAGTACAAAGTGTTTCGTGAATGTTATTTATGGGTGTAAATATGTGACAATTCAGGAAACCCAAAATTAATAGATGCAATAAACCCTTATTGGTCACTCAGTAGCACAAACCACCATACCTAATAAGGTTGGTACTTCAAAAACTTAAAAGCATAAAAGAACAAGGATAAGGGAATGCTAAGTAGGTTGACCTCCCCCAGACCTATTACTGAGGCTAACCAGCCTCATAATAATCTAAGGCAGGAAACAGGTTAGGCAGGTAGCTAGCTAAGCGGAATAGCTTTTATAGGAGGTACGTAGCTTGAGTTCAAATGTTCTCCCACACAATAATTTTGTTTAAATAAACCAAAGGGGAAACAAAAGGCAGGGCAGGAATTATGGCTGTGGAATGTTAAGTGCCTCTTTGGAGCTCATTAATTACTGTAAGACTTTATATTCTAGCCCCCCAGATAACCTACTAGAACTCTGAAAGATGAATGGAGAAGACCCATAAAATGTCAGAAATCAACAGCTCTTAATCCTGTTCATATATCCCTACATTGTAAGCTTTTAGAGGGCAAGTCAATAAACTATTTATATCTCTGTCCCCCGCACTTAATAATGTGCCTGGAACAATGTGGCAACTCAGTATTTTAAATTAAATGAACTGGACCCCCTTTGATATTTAAGAATCTTGATACCCAGAGAGGAAAAGATTTGTCCAAATTTACACCATGAGAGCTGGAGTGAGAACCTGTATTTCCTATGCTCAGTGACTATATATCATGATTTTACTGAATTATATTTTACTTATCTCACTATACTGGCTCAGTCTTTCATTATTGTTGTTGTTATTGTTTAACCACAAAATAGCTCTTCTTAAAACCACTTTCCAGTTCTGATGTACTAATGATTGCATAGACATTTCCTTTCTCCCCTGCAGCGTAAATCATCCTGGCTTCAGAGAAATGACTCTTCTATACCTTAAGTGTGTTGGTTCATGGCCCAGACTGAACTCGGATGGCTGGTATGAAATCTAGAACACAGAATTGAATCTTCCTCGGGAATACATGTGCAGGTCTCTCTTGAGAGAGCAAGTCAAGCCACTCCCGTCCAAGTTCTGGAATCACACTGATGTTTCTGGGAGCCCTCCTGGTACCTAAATTTCCTGCACTTCTCCCAACTTACAATCTTCTGAATCCATGAAGTCGGCCTAAAAAACTAATTAAGGCTATCCAACGCATATAATCTGAGTCCCCACTATGCAAACTAAAATGTTCTACCTGAGATAGACACCTAGGTGGTTGCTGGAAAGTTAAAGGCTCAGATTTTTCCCACAAGAAGGTTAATATAGTAGTGAAACTGGAAGAGTGAAATTGTCAAGATCAGAGATTGCATTTTAGTTTCAGAACTAGGCACATTGGGTACATATCGGATGCTCAGTAAATATTTGTTTAAATAAAAAGCACAAAAATCACAATGTTGATTGTAAGAAATGCCAGTATGTGAGGGACAAACAAGTACTTAGGTCATATAAAATATACCAATAAATATTAATTTAATGTGGCAAGGGACATGTCAAAGGAATCTCAAAAGGGTTGAACAGAGAGGTATGACAATAGAAAAGGATAAAGCTATATTTACTCTGTTTAGAAGTGCCTTGATTTAAGTAGTCAAATATCACATTACCATGAGTTAACAGCAGACTTTGTCAGGAGCTTAACATGAACGTACAGAATAAATATTTAAGGATAATTGGGGGTTGAAAGTAAGTGATTGGAGGATGAGCAGCAAGGGTATTTAAAAGTAAGTTTGTTTTCTGATCTAACTATGAGACACACAGTGTCTTTTTCATTTCATTTTTGTTGTTTCCAAAAACAACCAGAAGACCTAGAACATGATCCCATATCCACGAGCCTTCATATTTATTAGTCAGATAATATCAAATCTTCTCTACTGAGGTGCCTGGAGTGGTGTCATTCATTCTCAGATACAATCAGTTCCCCGAGATCGACACCAGTGCTTCTTAAATGTTAAGGTGCATAGAAATGACCATTAGATTTTGTTGAAATCCAGATTTGATTTGGTAGATCTGGAGTAGGGACTGAGATTCTGTATTTCTAACAAATTCCCAGGTGATGCAAATGCTGCCGGTCTGTAGAACACCAGTAGTAATGCCCTACATCAGTGGTTAACTCTGGTCATCCATTAGCATCACTTGGGAGCCATTTAAAAATACTTATGCCAAGATCCCACCCCAGAACTAATTAAACCCAAATTATTAGGGGTATGGCCTAAGCATCTTTACATTTGAAAAGCACTACAGGTGTTTCTATAGGTAATATGCCAGCTTGAGGCTGGAAATCTACCTAGACAAAGAAAAGTGTGATATAGGTGGGGGTCAGTGGGAGGTGAGTGTGTGTGTGTGTGTGTGTGTGTGTGTGAGAGAGAGAGAGAGAGAGAGAGAGAGAAGAGGAGAGGAAAGAGGAGGGGAGAATAGAGGAGAAAGGAGGAAAGAAGAAAGGAGGGGAGGGGAGGAGAGAAGAAGGGCTAGAAAATGAGAGAAGAAAAGAGGGGAGGGGAGGGGAGGGGGAGAGGAAGGAAGAGGAGGAGAAGAAGGGAGGGGGGGGAAGGAAGAAAGGGAGGAAGGGAAAAGGGAGGGAGGAAGGAGGGAAGGAAGGAAGGAAGGAAAAAAGCCTCTTTCCTCACTCTAAATCATGCTTCTCAAACATTAATGTGCATACAAATTACCTAGGTATTTTGTCAAAATTCTAATTCTGACTCAATAGACCTGGAGTAAATATGGAGATTCTGCAGTTCTGAAAAATTTGTCTGCAAAGCACATTTTGACTATCAAGAGTCTAAATCAGTGGTTTTCAAACACTGCTGTACCTAGGGACCTCTAAAGGAAACATATATGCTTTTTTCTTCCACCCCAATATTCTAATTTCTTGGTATGCAGTGCCATCCCAGGATGAGTATGTTTAGAAAGTATGTCAGGTGATTCTAGTGTGCAGCAAACTTTGTGCACCACTTGTCTAAATACTAAACATTTTAACTCATTTAAGAATCTCAAGCCCTTAAGATATGCAAGGCACAAATTCCATCAGAGCTGCTAGGACTGTGTACCAACCCAAAGCTTTGAGACAATGTTAAGTACATGGTGCACAAAAATCACTGAAATTAGATCATGAATTAAACCTCAGGTCAATTGATTTATTTTCCTCTCTTCTTTATGGTGTATGACAGGGAGTGATGCAAAATTGTAAATAAGGAAGCAAAAATAAATTGATCTTATTTGTAAATAGCTGAAGTTCAACTTTCCGGACTCTGGACAACTGCTCTAAGAAAGGTTTTCAAATGCTAGAGGTAACGTGAAGGTTGTCAAGTGTTGGCGATGGGATTCAAGACTAAACGGGCCATTAGATCGGGGTATGGGATAGAGAACTCTGGAATCCTCAACTGAATCATACAATATGACTCTATCTTTAAAGAGTTTCTAATAGAAAAGTATTATATATAGATACATTAGGGAATGTCTTCCTAGAATTAGATTTGAATCTGTTGGGGGAAGAAGTTTGTACATGGCAGCATAAAACGTGAAAGATGCACCAATTAGAGTATTGCACCAATACACATTCCTCTTAATACACTCTTTTTGGCTGGAATAAAAATTTCAAGTTAGCTACCATCGTTAGCCGTGCCATTTGCATCAACTTAGAAAGTCAGGCCAATGTATAAGTAATAAGCCATTCTTAATCTGATTGTCAAGCAGCTAACAAAGCTTCATTAAGAAAGTCCAGGAACTAACATGCATAAAGACTTTCATCATATTTTTTTTTTCAGAGGCAATTATGAGACTTCGGCAAAACGACCACAGTGTTGGCCTACGGCAAAAGTCTTCATTGTCTTTGGATCAGTGCTGTGATTCACTGTATCATTGCTGTCTGGATTGACATAAAACTTCTGAACTGATTCTTTTTGGATATATTTCTGAGATTCTTTCTCCTTTCTGAACTCAAAAGACTGAAAGAATAGCTAGAACTTTACTGTTAGCAATCTGACCATTAAACCACCTGGAATGCTGAGTGACACGTAGCATGTTTTACGGGCAACGAAGGAAAATAAAAGATTACTGCTGAGAGATACAGCCTCTTTTTATGATTGCCCAGGAATTAGTATACACATTGGAGGCAAAACTGTTACCAAGAACCCTTGTCAAATAACTAAATTTAGTGAACAAATACCAGGTGTCATCGAAGCAAGAAAAACTGTTTCATAGTAAAATGATACTCTTTTCCTGTTGTTAACCTTATGTCCCAGAAATACTTAGTCAACTAGAATATTACAAACCTTTATGTGTTAAGAACTGGCTTTTTATTTTAAAATGGAGTTTATAATAGAGTTAATAATATACGCCTCAAGTATATTTATAGACATGGATTCTCTCATATGTGTACATCATTGTCAGACATGGAGATGCCCATCAACGTATCATAAGAATAATTTGCCGGAACTGAAAATTGCCGGCTAGTCTTAATCCATGTTGATTCAGCTCTTTTTATACTGTAAATGCTTGCCTAGGTTCAAGTACTTTAAATCTGCCAATTAAATACTTAAAATACTGTATTGAACATAGAACTGCTATCATTCAACACTCCAGTTTCATTAATCAGCCCAGAAATAGGTAACTCACCACCATTCTCTGATCCTAAGTACATTACCACAGTGACTGACATTCCTGGTTTAAAAATAAAATCTTGTTTCAAATATAGCTTCCCGAGTTCTGGGTAATGAATATAGTTTCATAAAAGTTGACATCATTTCTTCTGATTTCACCAGAATTAAATACATCCAGTATGCCTCCTGGATATCTGACCACCATATCACTCAAGGCTCTCACAACCTGGTGGGCGTTTTAAGGAAAAGGAGAAACAGACCTGCATAGATGGGGTTAAATCCAAAAGATATCTAATCTTGTGATTAGAATACTCGTTGTGTTTATGTGTGTTCAATAGGCCATTCAGAAGTTGATTTTTACAGTTCATTTATCAGTTGGTATGTATACATTATGCAGATTTGCTTATGAGGAGAACATTGAAATATACATGTCCAGAACTAGTAAATGCATTATGCTTGGAAACCAAGCAGTACTCCCATACACTGTTCTTCTTAGAGGTCAGTTCTAACGCATGCTGTTCCAAATAGACCCAATTTCTCTGCTGATATATATTCAAAATGCAGTAGGATGTGGTCATACACACCCAGAAATACCATCTTCATGAGGTGGGGGTGGTGAAATTCAAATATATATATATATTTTTTTAGCAATGCATTATTGGATATCAGATACAAACGTGCCTGTCAGCAATTCTAAAGCAAATGAAATAGATTTATCTGAGTCCATCCATTATAAAGAAAAGATATTGCTTTACCAACACATACCTCCTCCTCCTCCATTTTGGGGGGACTCTCCCCACCTCCCCCCAAAAAACTCATCACACTTCACTACGCAACTGATGGAGTATTAAACACTGTCTTCCAAGCTGTGGGAGTGAAAAAGAAGTCGCCTTCCTGCCACACTTCCCCAGTGCTGCAACGGACATAGCATCTCCTCCTCTATCGACCTAGTGTGATGCTCGCTCCCCAAGCACTGCAGTCCCCTCGCCGAGGATTGCCTTGGCCACACGCACATGCAGCGGGAAGTCCCCCGATAGGGACAACCACATACCTTTGCTCTCCATTTCGGTCCCTTTCGAGTGCTGGGAAGTTCAATGGAAGTTGGCCGGAAGATGTGGGCCCGCTTCAGATTCCCAAATCTGGGAAGCCAATCTGATGATTTCGCCCGTACTTCCTTCCTTCCCCTCAGGCTTCCTGAAAGATGGGATTTCTTAAACCTTGAAGCTGCAATCAGCCACCAAAGGACACTTAGGAGCAGCAGCAGATTGCCTCTACAGGGGATACGTTGCGACGCGCATCTGATACTGAAATGCATGCACGGTGCCCGCTTAGATTTTTTTTTTTTTTTTTTTACCTGGGTCTGGAAGCTGCAGGCAGGAGCTGTCCTCCGAGCGTGGTGCTGCAGGTGTAGTGACAGATCATCCCACTTTGCTCTCTGGATGTACAGCAGATTTGCATGGGCGCTGGCACGCATGCGCAGGGCGTCCCCCCTCCCCTTTTCACCGCCTCCCGCTCCCCCGCCCCCTTCGCCTCGCTCCCCAATACGGTCCTCAGTTATCCCAGCTGAGGAGCTGTAGCATTCGGTCACAGGGAAGCGCTGCTAAAAATAAACGCCGGACCGGATTTTCCTCTGCAAACTAGAAAATGGATTGGACTGGTACTGCGTGCATCAGGACGAATTACTGAAGTCTTAGAGGAAGCTAGTGTCTCCAGGCAGGGTATGGTTTTATTCAGAAGGCAGAGAGGAGAGATTTACGAATCGTTTTTAATGTTCACAATTTGGGTTTCTCTTTCTACTTGCTGCAGTAACTTTCCAGCTGTCTGCTTCCCTCTCCTCTCCCCACTGACTTCACATTGCTTGCTATATTCCTGTATGTGTTTTGTTTTTCGAGAGTGGGGTGAGAGTACTTATGGAACTGTCAAAGGTTAATATTCTCTCGCTTCTTTGTTAGTCAGACTCAGTGTTTTCCTGCCTGCCTCCACCTCAAAACTGTTCCATGAGCAGGCTCCAAGGCTTCTAAAGTTCTTCAAACAAAGCCACTGAGGATATTTTGAGGTGCTCTTTTTAGCTTTTTTCCAACAACCTGCAAGAAGTCCCCAAAAGTGGGGAGACACCTTTTTGATATAAGTACTTCCAAATGCAATACCTAATCATTTTTGTGAAGTTGCAGAGATAGAATATTTTTCTTGTACAGAGCTCTAGAGGAAGATGCAAAACCAAAAACCTCCTGAAGTACTACCTTCATATCAAAATATTTCTAAAGCCCACACTGTATTTAGTTTATATGCAAAATGTTTAATAGGAAAAATTGTGTTGGATTTACTACTTTTATTTTTTTTTCAATAGTCCAGATTTTCCTGAGGTGATCATCTCTCCTTGAGAATAATAATCTTATTCTCCAGAAGTCCAGAAAACCCTGTTATCTGGAATGGTTAAGGAAGGAGATGTGCAGATTCGTCACGTATTCTAGTTCACAAAAGATCCTTCCACAGTAGGCTTCTAGTCGCAATTTTCAAAACATTGAAATATAATAAAATGTACTCCCAACAAGAAACCTGGAGTTATCTCTAATTTAATCTTTTTCTGGTGATTCAGAGGGCATCCTTTGATTTTTCCAATGCCTTAGGGCCATGATTACAAATATTAACCATGGATGGTTCAGCCACACATGGACATTATTAGTGGAGGACTCCCACTAATGAACTGCGTGGGTCAGCAACACCTGGATCCATTCAGCATTTAAGAGTATCGGATTGCAGAGGCCACAGCCTAGGGCCTACTAGTTTTTAGGTTCTCCAATTGTACGCCAAAGTACATGTTAGGAAGAATCACAAAACTCAGGATTTCTTTTCAGTGTTGAATAGGCTTAGAAAGTAGGCTAAGGGTAGGAGTAGTGTTCCTCCTTAAGAACAACAGCCTATTTCATTGAGATAAATAATTTCTGCTCTTAATACTGCACCCCATTACATGCTCATTCCTTCTCAAAGGTTTTAGAACAGGAGATATCTTTAGAATGCATCTCTGTGTACTCTTCATATTTATTCTTTTACAGATGGAGAAGCTAAAGGCAGGGGAGGAGTGGCACATGATAAGAGTCACATGGTGAACCAGATCTGGGTTCAGAACCTAAGCGTCATACTTCAAAGGCAGAGGCAAGCCATCTAATCCAGAATGCTTTTTCATATAACTGCCTTCCCATTATCTACAGTGAATAAGAACAGGGAGAACCTTCTAGTTCATAATTTATCATTATTTTTATACATAATTTTAAGAACCCAGATGCTTTATTAAATAGAAAGCAAATCAAATTTAATGCAAAATTTGTGGTCTGACATTCAAGATCTTTCCATTCTTCTCCAAGCTTAACTCCTAGACATATTATCCTAAACAAACCTCAATATTTTACTTTTTTTTAAACCAGGAGAATGTGGGATCACAGACCCCCACCACCACAAATTATGCAGTCTGGTTTCCCACTTGTGGGGAAATTGCAAGGGTCAGCACATCTGGAGTACAATGGACAAACCTTGACTGAGAGAACCACCTTCTTGATCACAATAGCTCCTCTGTCAAGATTTTTCTTACCTTTGCTTACATCATCATTGCTGTCAGATCTTGACCTCATCAAACCACTACCTACCACAAGTGTCTACAAATTCAAATCTTATATTTTCCTCTAGATCCAACAAAAACTCCATCTCCTTTCTACAGTCTTCCCTGATACTCTCAGTCTGAAAATATTCTCTACCAAGAACACTGATGATCCGCTCACTAATGGTTCCAAAACTGATGATTTACTTTTCCATCACTATTTTCTATTCTGTATCAGAATAATTTATGTATATATCTTGTTCCTTTTTCCCACCCTTATTTTTTAAATGGCCTCCTTTTTCTTTCTTCAGTGTAGTCTACAGAGTGTCCTAAACATAGATAACAATAAAAATGTTTCACGAATTAGTAGCATTTAACATGCATGTTTTTGTGTACTTTACCATGTGACATTAACTACACTCACCATGATAACAAAATGATGATAATATTGACCTAACATTGCTCAGAGCTTACTATGTGCCAGGCACTATAAAGATTCTAAATGTTTTAGTGACTATTATCTTTATAAAGCTATATGAACATGCAAATGGCCAACAAATATATGAAAAAAAATGTTCAACATCACTAATCAGCAGAGAAATGCTTATCATCTTCAATAGACTTTATGCTTCTGTGGGGGCAAAGATCATGTTTTATTCATACTTTAACCTCTCTGTGCTCCAGGTTGCTTATCTTTAAAATAGAGATATCATTTCACCCCAGTTAGGATGGCTATTATCAAAAGACAAAGAAAATAAAGCACATGCTAGTGAGGAAGCAGACAGAAGAGAATTCTTATGCACTGTTGGTGGGAATGTAAACTAGTACAATCACTATGGAGAACAGTATGGAGTTTTCAAAAAAAAAAAAAAAAAAACTAGAACTACCATATGATCCAGCGATCCCACTACTGGGAATCTTCTTTACCAAAAGAAAGGGAATCAGTATATCAAAGAGACATCTGCACCCACATGTTTATTGCAGCACTATTACAAGAGTGAAAATATGGAATCAACTTAGGTGTTCAACAACAAATGAATGCATAAAGAAAATGGGGTACATATACACAATAAAATGTTATTCAGTCATAAAAAAGAATGGAATCCTGTCATTTGCAGCAACATAGATGAAATGGAAGGACATTATGTTTGATGAAATAAACCTAAGAAACAGAAAGTTAAACACCACATGTTCTCACTCATATGTGTAAGATAAAAGAAAAAGTTGATTTCACAGAAGTAAAAAGTAGAACAAAGGATAGGAGGAGCTGGGAAGGGTAGGGGAAAGGAGGGAAAGATTTGTAAAAGGATACAATGTTACAGCTAGGTGGGAGGAATAAGTTCTAGTGTTCTATACCACTGTAATATGGTTATAGTTAATAATAATATTTTACATAGTTTAAAATTAGCAGAAGGAGGATAATGAAGTTTCCCAATACAAAGAAATGATCAATATTTGAGATGATGAATATAATAATTACCCTGATCTGATCACTTACATTATATGTATTGAAAGTCACTGTTTACCCCATGAATATGTACAATTATTATTTGTCGATTTAAGAAATAAAATAAAATGCTATGAGATTAGTCCTATTATTATCTCTATTTTAAAGATAAGCAACCCGGAGCACAGAGAGGTTAAAGTATGAATAAAACATGATCTTTGCCCCACAGAAGCAGAAAGTCTATTGAAGATGATAGAAACATAAATGATTTTAAAAGCTATAGTAAGGTATAAGACAGGTTGTCACAGGTGGAGTAGGAGGTGCAGAAGAGTTGGCAGTCAGCCAGCCTGAGGGTTTTAAGAAAGTTTCCTGGAGGAGACACATACAGAGCTAGTTCTTGAAGTCTGAGCTTCACAGTGTTGGGGTATGAGTGCGGGGCAGGGACCATGTGAGAGTGCAAAAGTACTTTCGGACATAAGAAGTTATTATCATTTTCCAGGTTTCTCTACCAGATGTGAATCTCCAGTGTAAAAGAGGAAAGTGGAAGGAGGCAGAGAAATGCTTAGTATGGGTCTGGGACCAGAGCTACAAAACTCCAGAGTATGTGGGAGAGATCATCATCACATCTTCATCTCACCTAAGTTTTCTATCATACATTTGAATAGAGAGACAGTAGAGCATAGTGAAAAAAATAGATTCTGGAACCAGACAGGCGTGGGCTCAAATACAGTTTGCTTATTATTACTTACTGTACCATCTTGGGTAATTAATCCATTTGGTTCCCATTTTTTTAATCTGGAAAAGTAAGTAATATCTTCTTGTAGGCAGAGCTATTATAAGGACTGACCATAATACTTATAAAAGTGTCTAAAATGCTGGTCACTCAATAAATTGTACTCACTATTATATATAGGGCTTTGGATCCATCTAAGCTTAGAGCTGGAATCCCTGAAGGCCCCCTCCTTTTTAATAAGAAAAGGGTCTAATCCCCACATCCCAAAGTGGAAGGATTTAAAGGAAGAATTGCTTCATAAAAGTGTTGATGAAACATAATTTGATCTAGTTATGATGAACTCACTTAATGATAATCCTGGAATAGGGGAAATAGACTAGTAGCAATTTGCTATTTCAAAATTCCAAGAATTAGGTGAGACTGGGTTTCTTGTATTTGGGGTGAATGTGCATTCTGGTTTTCCCAAAATGTTCCCTTTTTATACTCATTGTCACAACATACTTTTAAAGAATGCCCCCTTTGCCCATCAAAAACAGTTCTGGCTCAAACAATAAATTATATGACCATAAACCTTTAGTTCCTACTAGAATGTACAGAAATAATATAAATGATTGAAATTAATTAACAGCAATGCATTACATTATAATTAACTACTTTAAAAGCCTTGCTAAAATGCCAAACCAATTACCAGCCTGCATACAATTTTTCCATATACTCATGCTGTTTGTCCAGAAGTGCTGAACGTAAACTGAGAGAAATGTGTGACCATTTATTTATGCCCAATTATTTTCTTACTGTTCATTTTTTATAACTAACATCTTTTATAATGTATTTTATATTATATGTACAAAAAAGAAAAGTTGGCCAATTGGGACTTTTTGGTGATGATATTGAGGTCAACTCACCTCTAGAAATGAGTACTCACTCTAAGATGAAACAAATGGTCAGCTCAGTTTCCACTGAGAGTGTCAGTTCAAACTGTCACCAGAATGTAAGCTCTACAAGAACAAGGACCTTGTCTGTTTTGGTCACTGTTGTTTTTCCAGCTTCTAGAAGAGTGTGTGATACTTAGAAGGTTTTATTTAATATTCATTGAATCAATGAATGAGTTTAATGAGATAAAGCTTTTTTTTTTTTTTTCAGGGCCATAAAGCCAATTCACTTGGCAACTGAGAAGCATCAATCAGCAATCCTTGACGGCATAAACTAGGTCATAAGTGACCTGCAAGCAGCAGCAAGATCACCACAAGGCAGGAAGTCAGTTAACAAGTGTGCTCAGTGCTTACTCTTGGGCAAAGACCATAAATAGTCAGTCCTACATTCAGTTTTCTCTGCACTTGAGTTCAGGTATTCCTCTTAAGCAAGCTAATAGGTGGGCCATGCCTTTGCAAACAAGCTAGGAGGCTGGGAGAAATTAGTCATAGAAGATGAAAGAATAGGAAGATTAAAATTTCAAAGCACAAGAAGAAGATGGATTGACGCGGCAAAACTACGTGAAAGTGGCCACGCTGTAGAAGTTAGAGTCCCTCAGAAAGCAAACATGTCTTGATTGCTTACTATGTGCAAGGCTCTCATTCTCTTCCTTGAGTGAGAGTGAAAGAACGGTCTTCCTAAAAAGGCAAGGTCACATGATAAAGCTTCAGTAAAAATGGTTCAATAAAAATGGTTCAGGTTTCAGGGAAGGAATGAAGATAAGGAACAGTCTGAGAAGACAGGAAAGGACAGAAGATGCAGGTCATCTGGGTATATTTTTCCATGGAGTTACCCATCCACACGGTCTGACAGTGGTGTCTCTGGGGGCTATTAAGTATCTAAAGAGACTTGCAGAGTCGTGTAACAGAGTAATGATGCATGGGTGAGGCATCTGGAAGCCAACTGACAAACATTTTTTGCATTTCTTGTTAAGGACTGTCTCCACTTGACGATATTAGAGATTTATACACAAGCTATCAACTGACAATTTCGAGGTCCATCTGTTACGCTGGCATAATGCCCACTTAAAATGTGGTATGCCAATTTCATTAATGTTTAGGTTTTGAGTCAAAACCTTAATCAGTCAAAATAGGATACTAGAAAATAAAACTTTTCAGTTGATTGTCCCTTTTCCTTCTAGGGATAAGAAATAACCTGGCAATCTAATATGCAAAAGTCACTTCTTGAATCTGCTCAGGATCAGTAGGAAGACCAACCCAGTCCTTGAGTTCTGGTGCTAAGAATAGACCAAATGTACATCAAAGTTTAGTCCAAAGAGGCTTCGTAAAAAATGCTGCATCTAAAGAAGGTGGACATTTGACATTTCCTCATCCTGTACTCCTCACACCCTCCCCTCAAAATTCCAAATACACGGATGCTCAATCTTTTTGTAATAATAGCATACGAGTATTCAGTCACAGAAAAATTAACAAAAGTCCATCATTTGTTCATTTACTGAGAAGCTACTATGTGCAAGACACTAGTCTAGGTGCTGGGATACACCATGAATCTGTGGACTCATAATGTGTACATTTATAGTTTCACGGTTGGAATGAACTTCATACATCTTGTAGCCCAAATACTTATTAAACAAGAGTGAGAAATAAGACCCATTAGGAGGGAGGAGGGGGACAACTTTTCTCAAGTCAAATAGCAAGTCATAAACAAGACTAGAAGTAGTCTGCTGATACCTATCTCATTACGGCACTCTCTATGCAAACTTGTATACATTCTTAGGTTGGAGGACTAGTCCTATGTGTGTTGTACTGCAAACCATTGTTTCAGAAGTTTATTTATTTCACTTAGTAAATACATCCAGAAGTTCTTGTTGAAGGGCTGGAAAATGGTAACTATACTAAATGTGTCGCTGCCAATAAGAAACCTCCACAATATGTTCTACACGATGCCTGATAGAGGTGATACAAGTGTATTGTTCATGCGATAAATAATAACAAAGCTTTGTTTTATTAGTAGTGCTCTTACTTGATGAAAAATCTTTATGGTTTATGTTTATATTCAAATCTCAATTCACATAGCGACTGCGGCTACCCAGGGAAAGTGAAATGCAGAAATGAAACAATTAGCTATGCTACTGGTTCCAAAAACCCTGCTGTTTAAAGGGGAGGAAGAGTAATGAGTAATTTAAGCCAACTAAAATTAAATAACAGCAAAAGAATGCAATAGCATAGTGGACCCCACAGGTGTATTAACACAAGGATATTATCAGCAGGGACCTGGAGGTTCATGACTAATTGCTGATAGTACTGATACTCTGCAGTTTAAAAAAAAAAATGACAAATGGATTTGTATATCTGATAGTGTTTTTAAAAAAATATTTTCCGGCCGGGCGCGGTGGCTCAAGCCTGTAATCCCAGCACTTTGGGAGGCCGAGGCGGGTGGATCACGAGGTCAGGAGATCGAGACTATCCTGGCTAACATGGTGAAACCCCGTCTCTACTAAAAATACAGAAAACTAGCCGGGCGTGGTGGCGGGCACCTGTAGTCTCAGCTACTTGGGAGGCTGAGGCGGGAGAATGGCGTGAACCTGGGAGGCGGAGCTTGCAGTGAGCCGAGATCACGCCACTGCACTCCAGCCTGGGAGACACAGCGAGACTCCGTCTCAAAAAAAAAAAAAAAAAAAAATATTTTCCACAACTTTTTACATTTTTTTCTCCAACCATTTGCCCTAGCAAGGTGACTACAGGACTGTAAAGGAAGCAAAGAGTTATAGTTAAGAGGTGGAACCAAGACTGCTATTCTGCCCAGAGCGTTCTCTTGCATACTCAGCTCTAGGCCTAAGGTTGTGATAATATGATGCTGATGCTGCCGGCCCCTTTCCGTCACCTAAAATCTGTCTCAATTTAAAGTATCAGAGGAAAATGTTGTTCATCTGATCTTAAATTTATGTTTATTTATCATGACGGACAAACTTCTTATTTAGCCTACCCAATCGCTTCTAAATTCATTCATTAAACATTTTCCCCTTCTTTCTGAAGAATCACAAGCTATTAATCATTAAAAAGTAGTAGCTGTTATAAAAAGGATACTGGAAAGATTGAGATGTATCCTTGGTTTCTTACTCTGTAAAAGAAGGGACTTTGACAAAACAGTCTATAAGGCCCTTTCCAGCCCTAATATTGGAAGCATCTGTGTTGGACCAGCATCGCATCTAGGAACACTAGAGTTCCTCTAGCCCAACTCCTTTAGTTTATGGAGGAGACACCTGAGGCTTGAGAGGGGAAGACTTTTTGAATCTGAACTTGGAACTGCTAGAATCCAAAGTCGTGTTAGCCATTATCTTATGTTGTCACTTTACTACACTTTAATTCCACATGTTGATGAAGTGCAAAGTATTTAAGTAAATAATAGAAAATAGGTTGAAGTGAAAAAATAGTATTCTACTAGGCCCCACTAATGCCACTCAGCTACTGAATGAAGAAATACAAACCCCATCAAAATGATCTCCACCTACCTGCCTCATTACCCCTCTCCCTTATATCTTTTTACTTGTTTATCTCATTTTTATTGCCTACATCATGCCAACAAGCCAAGTTGGCAGATGATTCAGGCTGTGATACAGAAGAAGGGATAAATACAATTTCACAGAGCTACAAGATTGGATATAAACTTGGGGCTCACTTTTTTTTGGCTCAGGAAACTCTTATCTATCCTTCAAAACCCAGTTAAAGTGTTTCACGAGAAGCCTTCTCTTAATCTTCATAGCATTTTCAGTATTTTTTATTCATGTCTGCCATTTATTTATAT